>NC_057811.1:135803154-135906588 GCF_018294505.1 Triticum aestivum | reverse complement strand
CCGCCCCAGCACGTACGTCCCCTCCCTCCCTTCCCCCATCCCCCTAGCTTCTCCTCCTCCTCTCACCACCCGTGCCTTCTTCTGCTCGGAAGGTCAAGAAGGCGGCCAAGGACGCCGACGACATCACGGGCCCCTTCCTCCGGATCGCCGCCCGCAGCCTCCTCGACGCCGGCGTCCTCTAGGTGATTCCTCCTCTCTCCTCCCCTCCTTCCCCCTAGGTTTCTCTCCCCGCCGGCGTCCTCTAGGTGATTCGAGGTGATGCCCCTCACCCCCAACATGCTGTACTGAATTTCTAGGAAAATATGTGATGATGTAGTGTGTGTCAGGTTCAAAACGGAAAGAGAAAAGAACAGGGTTTCTTCAAGTACATGATAGTATTAGTTTTTATCTCAGTCCTTGTGGTGATGTTTTTGTGTTTGGGGTTAAACATATGGGGTACAAGTACAATGTGGCATCAACAATTTGCAAGGGGCACCAGAGACTCATCATTTGCCAAGAACAGATGTCAGTCATTAGCTTGGCATCATGTAAGAAAATGGCCATAATGTGCCCTGATAATGATGTATTTTGTCATAAAAATATATAGTGGACTGCCATGATAATGACATGGTCCTCGTTAGTTACATGTATAGGCTTAATTGAGCTGTGGAGTTCTTGTTACCTTGTCTGTCTGTCCTCGTTAGTTACATGTATCTCTCTGTTTGTGTTTCTGCGTAACAGGTTCGATCGCGGTTGGAGAAAAATTGAGGCATTTGTTGGCTCCAAGACAGTGATACAGGTATCTACATGTGCTCTGCTTACTTGTTTGGTTTGCAATAGTTATCATCTGACAAAGTATGCTTAGTTGTTTGGTTTGCAACCCATATTTTATAGTTGATAATACATTTTCCAGATTTTCTTGGTTGCAATCTTTTATCTGAACGCGGTCATTATAAGTTTATAGCTTTCCCACTGTCAGGCTTGTTCCAATAAGTAGATGCACTTGCTCCTTTCTTACATATTTGTGCAATAGTTATCATCAAGTCTACTTCCATGTTGCTGCTAGTAGTAACCTGACAGCACAGCCATACTTAGGCCTTCAGAAGGTCAATCTTCAGTTTACTTGACTTTTGAGCCTGCTAGTAGTAACTTGGCAGCCATTCAAGGATGTCTTGGTTGTTCACGAGGCCATCCAATTGTTGTTAGGTTCAGAGATAGTGCTGCATTGTTGAGTTTTACTCCTTTTGATGTAGTAAATTTATTGACTGGTGTTTATCTTACCCTGTTCCATTGAGTAGTAAATCATTATTGGCTTGTATAGATGTCAGCATGCTCCCTTTCTACTCATTTTGGAGAACCTGTAGATGCCAACTCTTGATATGCATGCATGCATTCTTTGCTTGTTTATATTCATTCTTGTAAACTGAACATGCTCATCTATCTATATATGCATTGTATTTTTTTCCTTTGGAAAGTAAAGTTTATTTCCTGGCTGGCTGGCATGATGGCTCATGGATACCTCAGCTGCAGCTGCAGCTGGAGCTCAATGGATGCAACCTTTGTATCTTCCTATAGTATGGAGTATTAAATTGCCCCCTAGGGTATAAGGTTTCATTTGGATGTTCTCCCAGAACAAAATCATGACTTGTGACAATCTAAGGAAAAGGGGGATGGCAAAACCCCTAGAGTGTGTTCATTGCAAAGAGATACAAACTGTATATCATTTATTTTTTGAATGTATTGTAGCTAGTAAAATCTGTGAAGATGTTGAAATGCTTTTCTAGGTGCCAATCGTTAACTTTGAATCTATTGCTAAGTTGTGGCTTTGCAATAAAAGATACATTCACTTGAATGCAGTGTGCTTTTTTCTTTTCCAAAGGAAAAGAAAATGTGGTGTATAACAAATGTATTATTTGGTGGAAATTGAGATATCATATTAATCATTGACAAATTGGCTTTGAACAAATAATCTTAAATCCATGCATACCTACACAATTCATCTATTTGCAATGTGATGTTGTAAGGGTACTAATTGGTCTCTTCTGCTGCTTATCAGAGATGGGGGGAAGCAGCCACGCCGCTCTGCCTCACCGGAGTACGAGTTGGATGCTTTCGAGTTCTTCAGTGTCATACTTGGGACTTCAGTATCAGCCACGAGGCAGGTATATAAAACGAGAGATCTCCCCTTCACCCTTCTCATTATGATAAATCTGTTGTTTGCTACATCACTCCTTGTCCCAAATTGCAGAGGCTGCCTGACACTTTTATGAACATGCTGGGTGAAGATCCGCCACATAATGTGAAGCTCCGACAGGCCGGCGGCGGGGTTCGCAGGCTGTGGGATGTGGAGTTGGTGATCGAGGAGGGCCACATGTACCTGTGCCGTGGCTGGGACAAGTTCTACAGTGCCTACGACCTGCGGACCGGGTACTTTCTTCTCTTCAGGTACGACGATGACGCCACAATGCTCATCGTGAAGGTTTTCAACACGACTATGTGTCGCATGCGCTACACTGACGACGAAGATGCCAGTGCGTTCTGCCTCTTCTTATTCCTCTACATTTGGCTTTGTCTCACATCGATTGTTAACGGCCATTGTTGCATTTGGACTGGCAATGGGAGCAGCAGCAGTGACACTGGCTACAGCCAAAGCAGCAGCGATTCTGGCTTTAGCGAAAGCAGCAGCGATTCTGGCAGCAGCAAAGACAGCAAGAAGGATCATCCGGACTGGAGTGGGGGAGAAGAGGAGCAGAGTGGGGATGAGGAGCTGCAGGATGACGATGGGCATCAGGCTGAGGATGACCTAGCGCTGGTGGTGGCTGACCAAGGGCAAGAGATGGTGGTGGCTGACCATGCGCAATAGATGGTGGTGGCTGACCATGGGAAAGAGATGGAGGTGGCTGAGGATGACCTAGTGATGGTCGTGCCCGTCCTTCCTGAAGGTGGCCTCGCGATGGTGGTGGTGCCTGACAATGACCATGCACCGGTGGTGGCGCCGGCGATCCCACAGCTGGGCGACATGACCACGCCAATTGTGGTAGAAGACTACATCCCACAGCTGCCTCCACCGCCTCGCCGCTCTTGGCGCATCAGGCTGAGGAAGGAGAAGGAGAAGAACAATGAGAACTGAACTATGTGAAACTTTTGTAATATGGTGTTGGATGGATAACGGTGTTGGATGAACAATGTGAAACTTTTGTAATATGTAACGATGGAACTATGTGTTGGCTATGTATGTATATATGATGAAACTTGTGTGTTGGATATGATTGTTATATGGATGCTTGTTGTATATATATGTGTTGGATATCTCATATGTGAAATAGTGACCTGAGATTAAGAAAAAATGATTTTTTTAAAATGTTACTAATGGCGCACTTCCATCTGGAGCGCCATTAGTATACCAGTTACTAATGGCGCACCTTTGGGATACTAATGGCGCACCCGTGGTGCGCCATTAGTATACCAGATACTAATGGCGCACCATATTCTAGTGGCGTGGTGCTAGTGGCGCACCAGTAGTGCGCCATTAGTAGGCAAAACTGGTGCGCCACTAGTAAGCCTTTTTCTAGTAGTGAACATTTGATTTTGCATCTCCCGACCGAGGCAAGATTGGGGGGGCCCGTGCAAAATCGTCGGTGCTACCCAACTGAGAGGATGCAGAAGACGCTTCGACAAAAATGTAAAAATAAACGTAGAATTGAAGCATTGATGGCTGAGGCATTCATCACTGAGGAGGCGGCAAACTTCGTGACAGCACACTACGAAGCCAAAAATCGTCATTTGCATAATCCGAAGCCTCGGTACAATGCTGACGACACTAAAAAGGGTGGATCCAACCTCAGCCTATTCAAAGGGAATCTCGCACCAGCCAGTGTTTCAAATCCAGTATCTTCGGATAACGAACAATGGCGGACCATTTCGTTGTATATCTTCAACAACCTGATAGAAGTGCGGCCGTACATCGAGTAAGTTCTCGGTACATAGTTTCGCAACTTCTATTTCCTTTGAACTGCTCTTATTCCTGGATATTTCATACAGTCGATACGTCGCCTTATTCTCGTATGGAGCGGTGATCCAAAAGGATTCTGTCGAAGAGTATGAGCTTCTCGCAAAGCAAGGAGGCGGCTATCCCGGTTTCATCTCTTGGTTCAAACAAACGGTAATTTCTATTAGACAATTTCATTTCATTCGCTAATTTGTGCATAATGCAACAATCCTTTCATATTAAACTTGTAGGCTAATTCAGAGTCTATGGACGCCGAATTGAGACAAGTCACTAATGGTTTTGACTATAAGGTCCGTTCATTTGACAAATACGACATCAACGGGTATCGCTTTCGTACCTATGGCAAAGAGCTATCTATGGCCGACCGAAAGTCTACAAATTGTTGTGTATCTGCTATCGGCGAAGGAGGTACCGAGTATTATGGGAGTGTTGAAGCAATTTATGAACTTCTATTCTATGGTGAAAACCCACCGAATGTCGTAGTCTTCAAATGTTATTGGTTTCAGCCGAAGGAGACTAGAAGGACTCATTAACATATAGGGCTAGTTGAAATCAACCAAAGCACCCATTTAGATGTTCCTGATGTCTATATTACGGCTCAACAGGCGACCCAAGTATTCTATCTACCGTGGGCCTGCCAAACTAATCCAAATCTGAAAGGTTGGGATGTCGTTTATGAAGTGCCGCCACGTGCTAGACTATCTCCCCCAAAGGAAGAGGATTATGAACCTCACATTAACCAGACACATATGAAGGAGAATTCTTCCAAGAGACACGTCTTTCCAAAAAGCATTTCAAGAACCGCTATACTTCACCCCAAAACATTGAAGTAGACAGCGACGGTGAATCCGACATCACCCCAGAGGAGGAACAAGAAGAGCCGGAACAAGAAGAGGTTACTGCTGCGGATGACCTGTCATTGCTTGACCGATTACGTCAAGGTGGCCTTCCACATGTTGATGCCACTGAACCCTATGAGCCCGTCATTGATTATAGTGATGATGATGATTATGCATTTATTGATGATACTGATCGAGATTATTAGTAGTGTCAGGTATTAATTTTTTTTATGTTGTACTTGATGATGATACACTTAAGTGATACACATATTATTATTCATGTCGGTCTTTTTTTTATGTTGTACTAATTTCGTTTACTGTTTTTCATGGCAGGTGTTGAAAGATGGTGGGCGATGGTCGGGAGCGCGCCAAGGCCCCTTCTTCGTCGGCGCGTGGTCTGAGGTCTTCCATTCTAGACGCACCTCTCCGCCGAGCGTTGCTGGACAGTATGGCCACACCGCCGGGCCCTTCTTCGTCGACCGCGGTGCCCAGCAGGGGACGAGGTAGGAAGAGAGGAGGTGGGGCACGTGGTCGCGGGAGAGGAGGTAGGGTGACTGCTACGGCGCCTTCCTTGCCGCCACCCCCAGTTGTTTCACCCGAGCACGTGACTGCTAGGGTGGACTCGTCCGAGGAGGAGGCTACACGGACTCCGGTCCACGAGCCTCCAGTCCACGGGTCTTGGGCCCATGAGCCTTGGGTCGACTGGCCTTCGGCCCACGAGAGTTCGGCCCACGAGACCCTGGAGGAGCACACGTCCGGATGGGGTACCTGGCCGGATCAGCCCGAGGAGCCGAGTGGCCATGCTGATGATGGCGGGGAGCCGACTGATTTTGAGGAGGAGGGGGGCACCGTCTACCAGCGTGGTGCTACTCGGCTCCCGTCCGTGCCGGCGACCCGCGAGCAGAGGTGGTTGATTTTCCTGATGGAGAGAGGTACGTAAGTGCATTTAATATTTTTGTACCTTCTGCATTCACGTTTCTTCAAATAACTAATGCGTTGGCCTTGTCATGCTGCAGGGGTTGGGACCACCATCATAGTGTCCGCCGGCCCAACTCCGTCCTTGGAGTTCTTTGCCGGCAAAACTTCCCGGGGTTTGTCACGTTGCTTGGTGAGGGTCGGCTTCCAGAGCTTGGATTGAGCTGGGAGCACTACGTGGCTGCCCCGGCCCCGCCGGATGAGATTATCGACGGTGTCGTGTGCGACACGAGGGCAGACATGGTGATCAGAAAGTTCTGGGTAATTTCTCCTTTACACATTTAAAAATCTTCAACTAGCTAGTTATTAATTTTACTAATCAATATTGTCTCATTTGATTGCAGACATTCTACAGGTGTGAGGAGGGATATGAGGAGGACGCGGCACATGTTATCGAGCACGTCTGCAAGCGCCTACTACAGAACTTATGGCACGAGGCTCGGGTGCAAGCTGTTCGAGACTACTACGCCTTGCGTGGTATCAAGAAGACCAAGCCGGCGTGCCGCGATAAGTTCCTGAGTAAGGAGCAGTACATGAAGGTAATTCTTAAGGCCTTCTACTTAAGTTCCTTTATTTAGTAATTCTTAGCCGTAGCGCTCAAGTTTCTATTTGCTAACTTAGGCGCCTCCGAGATGGTGTGCGGATTGGATGGATTGTTGGGAGGTGTTGGTCTATGAGTGGTGCTCAAAGGAATGGCTAGCCCTCCACAACGAGGCCAAGGACAAACGTGCCCAAATGGAAGGTGTGCCACACCATCAAGGCAGCTCCAACTTATATCAGTTCGGGCGGAACTGGGTATGTGGTTTGCTTCATGATCCATGCAATTCATTCATCATGCTAGCTTGAGCCCTTTAATTACTAATTTACATTGTTTCTCTCTTTCAGGCACGCCACAATAAGGTGGATAAGGTGCCAGAGGTGTACGACCTGTATGCCATGGCCCACACTGCCTCTTTCAAGAAAGTCAAGGCTTTCTCTCAGTCTGACCTCGATGATGCAAACAACTTCACCAACATCTCCTCCCACAACAAGCTCGTGAGACATAGAGATGAGGGGAAGGCGAGGAAAGGGGAGGACTTTAACCCGAGCCCGGGTCTCATTGATCCAGAGCTGGTGATGATATCTGGTGGCGGGAGGTCCCATGGCTCCATAGCCATTTTAGATGGACTGATCCGTTGTCCTAGCACTCTCCCGGAGATCAAGGCGCGCCAGTCGAGCTCCGCTCCTGAGATAAGGCCTCGTGAACGGCCAGTGCAACTCGCCATCAAGGTTAGTGATACGTACTCAGCTATCTTTCTCCATTACATTGTGTGCGCTTCCATCAATGATTACAAAGGGTCATGTGAGTGGTGTTGCAGGCTGCTATATAGAGTGAGAGAGATAGAACGGAGAAACTTCTGGCGGAGGCGGCAGAGAGGCAGCGGGAGTTGGAGGAGAGGACGACAAAGATGATGGAGGAGGAGAGGGCACGGAATGACATGCAGGCAAGGGCCATGTACGAGCTCCTTGTGGTAAGTTTCTTCTGCAGATTAGCCAAAACATTCATGTAGTGTTTGTCTCATTACTAACTAGTATGACTGAGTCGTCAAAACCAAATGTGCAGTCTGTGTGCGAGAAGACCGGTCAGACCGCTCTGCCGATGCCAGTGATTGCTCCTGGGACCACGGTGAGTTTAATTTGAATGGACATTACTTGCTAGTCTTAACATTTGAGTGTCATCATGCTAACAAGTCATTGGAAATGATCTTTGGTGCAGCGTAACTCCAGACAAGCATCGCACGATCCTTCTCCAGCTACCGACACGAGCCAGCCCGCTCCTACACCTCCTGGATCATGGTAAGTTTATCTAGTGTTTTGCTTAACACATGCATAAAGACCTAGACTTAGCTTTATTTCCTCCAATGCTTACCATAATGACCTAGACTTAGCTTCTTCTCCTCCAAAATGACTTAATAAGCTTACTGACCTCCAAAACCATCCATTTTACCTAAGTTAGCTCTAAAACGATCTGTACTTAGCTTACTTATGTCAAAAATTGCATAATTAGCTTAGTTAGCTCATAAACGATCCATTTTACCTAAGTTAGCTCTAAAATGACCCATTTTACCTTGGTTACCTTATAAATGATCCAGTTCATCCAAGTTAGCTCAAAAATGACCCATTTTACCTAGATTAGCTCCTAAATGATCCATTTTACCTACGTTAGCTTTAAAATGACCCATTTCACCTAGGTTAACTCCAAAATGACCCATCTTACCTAGGTTATCTCATAAACGATCCATTTCAACTAATTTAGCTCATAAACGATCCATTTCACCAAGTTAGCTCAAAAACAATCCATTTCATCTAAATTAGCTCTTAAATGATCCATTTCACCTAAGTTAGCTCAAAAAGATCCATTTCAACTAAATTAGCTCATAAATGATCCATTTCACCTGCGTTATCTAAGAAACGATCCATTTCAACTAAGTTAGCTCATAAATGATCCATTTCACCTAAGTTAGCTAAAAAACGATCCATTTCACCTTAGTTACCTCAAAAACGATCCATTTGACCTTAGTTAGCTCATAAACGACCCATTTCAACTAAGTTAGCTCATAAATGATCCATTTCACCTTAGCTAGCTCATAGACGACCCATTTCAACTTCGTTAGCTCATATATGTTCCATTTCACGTAAGTTAGCTCATAAATGACATACTCTTCTTGTTCTAGTCTTCTTCTTGTTCTACTCTTCTTGTTCAAGTCTTCTTCTTGTTCTACTCTTCTTGTTCTACTCTTCTAATTCTAGTCACCTATTTCTAACTTTCTTATTTTTCATTTTGCAGATTTCATTCACTTGACGAAAGCTTGCATAGATGGAGTGCTCCTTATCCCTTTCTCTGTTTCTTTTGTATCATTGAACTATGCATGTACAGTTGGATGAAACTATTGTAATATATATGGTTGGATGCCTCTATGTTGAACTTGCTATGTATGATGGAACTATGCATGGAACTTGGTATGGTTGGATGGAACTATGCATGTATGATGAAGTTATGTGTTGGATATCTTATATGTTTGCTCTATAATTGCCTTGTGAAATATATCTATATATGTCATATATATTTGCTGTGAAAATTGTTGGATTTAATAAAAAACAGAAAAAGAGCCAATATGCAGGCTCTTTGCCGTCTGCCACCGACGGCAACGGGCTCTTTGCCGTCTGCCGCGGACGGCAAAGAAGACACATGGCATCCAGCTGTGCTTCCTGGGAGCTGACCCATTTGGTCAGTTTGCCTACAGTGGCAGACGGCAAAGAGTAAACGATTTTGCCGTCAGCGGCGGACGGCAAAGGCCTGCCATGTAGTGACGTGTAGATGACATCATACGGCGGACGACAAAGACACTAGAAAGTTTGCCGTCAGCGGCGGACGGCAAAGGCACTAGAAAGTTTGCCGTCAGTGGCGGACGGCAAAGGCCTGCCGTTAGCCACTTAACGGACTGACAGCGCAATTATTGCCGTCCGCTCTCTTTGCCGTCCGTGGCAGACGGCAAAGGGCCTTCGCCGTCAGCCGCTAGGAAGCAGACGACAAAGTAGCTCTTTACCGTAACCTACTTTGCCGGAGCCTTTTGCCTTCCGCGGCTGACGGCAAAGGTCTTTGCCGTCCGCCGTTCATGCCTTTGCCGTCCGCCGTGGTAGACGGCAAAATAGCTGATTCCTGTAGTGGTATGAGATTGATCATGTTCTTGTAATAGGAATCACGACTTGCATGTCAATGAGTATGACAACCGGCAGGAGCCATAGGAGTTGTCTTAATTTATTGTATGACCTGCGTGTCAATGAAAACGCCATGTAATTACTTTACTTTATTGCTAACCGTTAGCCATAGTAGTAGAAGTAATAGTTGGCGAGACAACTTCATGAAGACACGATGATGGAGATCATGATGATGGAGATCATGGTGTCATGCCGGTGACGAAGGTGATCATGCCGCGCCTCGAAGATGGAGATCTAAGGCGCAAGATGATATTGTCCATATCACGTCACTTTATGATTTGCATGTGATGTTTGTCATGTTTACATCTTATTCGCTTAGAATGACGGTAGCATAAATAAGATGATCCCTCACTAAAATTTCAAGAGACATGTTCCCCCTAACTGTGCACCGTTGCGAAGGTTCGTTGTTTCGAAGCACCAGGTGATGATCGGGTGTGATAGATTCTAACGTTCGAATACAACGGGTGTTGACGAGCCTAGCATGTACAGACATGGCCTCGGAACACAAGCAAAACACCTAGGTTGACTTGACGAGCCTAGCATGTATAGACATGGCCTCAGAACACAAGAGACCAAAAGGTCGAACATGAGTCATATAGTAGATGCGATCAACATGGAGATGTTCACCGATGATTACTAGTCCGTCTCACGTGATGATCGGACACGGCCTAGTTTGACTCGGATCATGTATCACTTAGATGACTAGAGGGATGTCTATCTGAGTGGGAGTTCATTAAATAATCAGATGAACTTAATTATCATGAACATAGTCAAAAGGTCTTTGCAAATTATGTCATAGCTTACGCTTTAGTTCTACTGTTTAAGATATGTTCCTAGAGAAAATTTAGTTGAAAGTTGGTAGTAGCAATTATGCGGACTGGGTCCGTAAACTCAGGATTGTCCTCATTGCTGCACAGAAGGCTTATGTCCTTAATGCACCGCTGGGTGTGCTGAACCTCAGCGTCGTCTGTAGATGTTGCGAAACATCTGACATACACGTTTTGATGACTACGTGATAGTTCAGTGCGTAATGCTAACGGTTTAGAATTGTGGCACCAAAGACGTTTTGAAACATAGCAGAACATATGAGATGTTCCAAAACTCTGAAATTGGGATTTCAGACTAATGCCCACGTCAAGAGGTATGAGACCTCTGACAAGTTTCTTAAGCCTGCAAACTAAGGGAGAAAAGCTCAATTGTTGAGCATGTGCTCAGATTGTCTGAGTACTACAATCACTTGAATTGAGTGGGAGTTAATCTTCCAGATGAGATAGTGATGGTTCTCCATAGTCACTGCCACCAAGCTATTAGAGCTTCGTGATGAACTATAACATATCAGGGATAGACATGATGATCCTTGAGCAACTCGTGATGTTTGACACCGCGAAAGTAGAAATCAAGAAGGAGCATCAATTGTTGATGGTTAGTAAAACCACTAGTTTCTAGAAGGGCAAGGGCAAGAAGGGATACTTCATGAAACGGCAAATTAGTTGCTGCTCTAGTGAAGAAACCCAAGGTTGAACCCAAACCCGAGACTAAGTGCTTCTGAAATGAGGGGAACGGTCATTGAAGCAGAACTACCCTAGATACTTCGTAGATGAGAAGGCTGGCAAGGTCGACAGAAGTATATTGGATATACATTATATTAATGTGTACTTTACTAGTACTCCTAGTAGCACCAGGGTATTAGATACCAATTCGGTTGCTAAGTGTTGGTAACTCGAAATAAAAGGCTACGGAATAAATGGAGACTAGCTAAAGGTGAGATGACGATATGTGTTGGAAGTGTTTCCAAGGTTGATGTGATCAAGCATCGCATGCTCCCTCTACCATCGAGATTGGTGTTAAACCTAAATAATTGTTATTTGGTGTTTGCGTTGAGCATAGACATGATTGGATTATGTTTATCGCAATATGGTTATTCATTTAAGGAGAATAATGGTTACTCTGTCTATTTGAATAATACCTTCAATGGTCTTGCACCTAAAATGAATGGTTTATTGAATCTCGATCGTAGTGATACACATGTTCATGCCAAAAGATATAAGATAGTAATGATAGTACCACATACTTGTGGCGCTGCCACTTGAGTCATATTGGTATAAAACGCATGAAGAAGCTCCATGTTGATGGATCTTTGGACTCACTCGTTTTTGAAAAGATTGAGACATGCGAACCATGTCTATTATTATATATGCATGAAGAAAGTCCATACAGATGGATCATTTGGACTCACTTGATTTTGAATCACTTGAGACATGCAAATCATACCACATGGGCAAGATGACTGAAATGCCTCGTTTTCAGTAAGATGGAACAAGAGAGCAACTTGTTGGAAGTAATACATTTGATGTGTGAAATCCAATGAGTGCTGACGCACGCAGTGGATATCGTTATGTTCTTACTTCACAGATGATTTGAGTAGATGCTGAGAATATTTACTTGATGAAACACAAGTCTGAATTATTGAAAGGTTCAAGTAATTTCAGAGTGAAGTTGAAGATTGTCATGACAAGAGGATAAAATGTCTGTGATATGATCATAGAGATGAATATCTGAGTTACGAGTTTGGCACACAATTAAGAAATTGTGGAAATTGTTTCACGACTAATACCGCCTGGAACACCATATTGTGATGGTGTGTCCGAACATCATAACTGCACCCTATTGGATATGGTGCATACCATGATGTCTCTTATCGAATTACAACTATCAGTTATGGGTTAGGCATTAGAGACAACCGCATTCACTTTAAATAGGGCACCACGCAAGTCCGTTGAGACGACACCGTTTAGAGAAACCTAAGTTATCGTTTCTTAAAAGTTTGGGGCTGCGACGCTTATGTGAAAAAGTTTCAGGCTGATAAGCTCAAACCCAAATTGGATAAATGCATCTTCATAGAATATCCAAAGCAGTTGGGTATACCTCCTGTTTCAGATCTGGAAGTAAACAGGTCCTTTTTCGAGAAAAAGGTTTCTCTCGAAAGAATTGAGTGGGAGGATGGTGGAGACTTGATGAGGTTATTGAACCATAACTTCAACTAGTGTGTAGCAGGGCACAGGAAGTTGTTCCTGTGGCACCTACACCAATTGAAGTGGAAGCTTATGATAGTGATCATGAAACTTCGGATCAAAGTCACTACCAAAACTCGTAGGACGACGAGGATGCATACTACTTCAGACTAGTACGTGATCCTGTCTTGGAAGTCATGTTGCTAGAAAAGAATGAACCTACGAGCTATGGAGAAGCGATGGTGGGCCCGGATTCCGACGAATGGCTCGAGGCCATAAAATCCGAGAGAGGATCCATGTATAAAAACAAAGTGTAGACTTTGGAAGAAATACTTGATGGTCGTAAGGCTATTGGGTGCAGATGGATTCTGAAAGGAAGACAGACAATGATGGTAAGTGTCACCATTAAGAAAGCTCGGCTTGTCGTTAAGATGTTTTCCAACAAGTTCAAGGAGTTGACTACGATGAGACTTTCTCACTCGTACCGATGCTAAGAGTCTGTTGGAATTATATTAGCAGTTACTGCATTATTTATGAAATCTTGCAGATAGGATGTCAAAACATTGTTTTCTCGACGATTTTCTTGAGGAAAGGATGTATGTGATACAACCAGAAGGTCTTTGTCAATCCTAAAAGATGCTAACAAGTATGCAAAGCTCCATCAATCCTTCTAAGGACTGGAGTAAGCATCTCGGAGTTGAAATGTACGCTTTGATGAGATGATCAAAGATGTTGGGTTTATACAAAGTTTGTTAGAAACTTGCATTTCCAAAGAAGTGAGTGGGAGCACTATAGAATTTCTGATGAGTATATGTTTTTGACATATTGTTGATCAGAAATGATGTAAAATTTCTGGAAAGCATAAAGGGTTGTTTGAAAGGAGTTTTTCAAAGGAAGACCTAGATAAAGCTGCTTACAAATTGGGCATCAAGATCAATAGAGATAGATCAAGACGCCCGATGATACTTTCAAAGAACGCACACCTTGACATGTTTTTGAAAGAGTTCAAAATAGATCAGCAAAGAAGGAGTTCTTGGCTGTGTTACAAGGTGTGAGTATTGAGTAAGACTCAAGACCTGACCACAGCAGAAGAGAGAGAAAGGACGAAGGTCGTCCCCTATGCTTTAGACGTAGGCTCTACAGTATGCTATGCTGTGTACCGCACATGAAGTGTTCCTTGCCATGAGTTGGTCAAGGGGTACAATAGTGATTCGGGAATGGATCACATGACAGCGGTCGAACCTATCCTTAGTATCTAGTGGACTAAGGAATTTTCTCGATTATGGAGGTGGAAAGGAGTTCGTCGTAAAGGGTTATGTCGACGCGAACTTTGACACTAATCCGGATGACTCTGAGTAGTAAACCGGATTCGTATAGTAGAGCAGTTACTTGAAATGGCTCCAAGTAGCGCGTGGTAGCATCCACAAGATGACATAGATATTCGTAAAGCACACACGGATCTGAAAGGTTCAGACCCGTTGACTAATAACCTCTCTCACAAGCATAACATGATCAAACCAGAACTCATTGAGTGTTAATCACATAGTGATGTGAACTAGATTGTTGACTCTAGTAAACTCTTTGGATGTTGGTCACATGGTGATGTGAGCTGTGAGTGTTAATCACATGGTGATGTGAACTAGATTATTGACTCTAGTGAAAGTGGGAGACTGTTGGAAATATGCCCTAGAGGCAATAATAAATTGGTTATTATTATATTTCCTTGTTCATGATAATCGTTTATTATCCATGCTAGAATTGTATTGATAGGAAACTCAGATACATGTGTGGATACATAGACAAAACCATGTCCCTAGTAAGCCTCTAGTTGACTAGCTCGTTGATCAATAGATGGTTACGGTTTCCTGACCATGGACATTGGATGTCGTTGATAACAGGATCACATCATTAGGAGAATGATGAGATGGACAAGACCCAATCCTAAGCCTAGCACAAGATCGTGTAGTTCGTTTGCTAAGAGCTTTTCTAATGTCAAGTATCATTTCCTTAGACCATGAGATTGTGCAACTCCCGGATACCGTAGGAATGCTTTGGGTGTACCAAACGTCACTGTTGGAAATATGCCCCAGAGGCAATAATAAATTGTTATTATTATATTTCTTTGTTCATGGTAATTGTCTATTGTTCATGCTATAATTGTATTATCCGGCAATCGTAGTACATGTGTGAATACATAGACCACAACGTGTCCCTAGTAAGCCTCTAGTTGACTAGCTCGTTGATCAACAGATAGTCACGGTTTCCTGACTATGGACATTGGATGTCATTGATAACGGGATCACATCATTAGGAGAATGATGTGATGGACAAGACCCAATCCTAAGCATAGCTTAAAAGATCGTGTAGTTTCGTTTGCTAGAGCTTTTCCAATGTCAAGTATCTTTTCCTTAGACCATGAGATCGTGCAACTCCCGGATACCGTAGGAGTGCTTTGGGTGTGCCAAACGTCACAACGTAACTGGGTGACTATAAAGGTGCACTACGGGTATCTCCGAAAGTGTCTGTTGGGTTGGCACGGATCGAGACTGGGATTTGTCACTCCGTGTGACGGAGAGGTATCTCTGGGCCCACTTGGTAATGCATCATCATAATGAGCTCAATGTGACTAAGGCGTTAGTCACGGGATCATGCATTGCGGTACGAGTAAAGAGACTTGCCGGTAACGAGATTGAACAAGGTATTGGGATACCGACGATCGAATCTCGGGCAAGTAACATACCGATTGACAAAGGGAATTGTATACGGGATTGATTAAATCCTCGACATCGGGGTTCATCCGATGAGATCATCGTGGAACATGTGGGAGCCAACATGGGTATCCAGATCCCGCTGTTGGTTATTGACCGGAGAGGCGTCTCGGTCATGTCTGCATGTCTCCCGAACCCGTAGGGTCTACACACTTAAGGTTCGGTGACGCTAGGGTTGTAGAGATATGAGTATGCGGAAACCCGAAAGTTGTTCGGAGTCCCGGATGAGATCCTGGACGTCACGAGGAGTTCCGGAATGGTTTGGAGGTGAAGAATTATATATAGGAAGTCAAGTTTCGGCCACCGGGAAAGTTTCGGGGGTTATCGGTATTGTACCGGGACCACCGGAAGGGTCCCGGGGGTCCACCGGGTGGGGCCACCTATCCCGGAGGGCCCCATGGGCTGAAGTGGGAGGGCAACCAGCCCTTAGTGGGCTGGGGCGCCCCCCATGGGCCTCCCCCCTGCGCCTAGGGTTGGAAACCCTAGGGTGGGGGGGCGCCCCACTTGCCTTGGGGGGCAAGTCTCCCCCCTGGCCGCCGCCCCCCCATGTAGATGGGCTCCTGGCCGGCGCTCCCCGTTCCCAGGGGGCCTATATAAAGGGGGGGAGGGAGGGCAGCAACATTACAGCCTTGGGCGCCTCCCTCCTCCCCTGCTACACCTCTCCCTCTCGCAGAAGCTCGGCGAAGCCCTGACGAGACCCGCTACATCCACCACCACGCCGTCGTGCTGCTGGATCTCCATCAACCTCTCCTTCCCCTTGCTGGATCAAGAAGGAGGAGACGTCGCTGCACCGTACGTGTGTTGAACGCGGAGGTGCCGTCCGTTCGGCACTCGGTCATCGGTGATTTGCATCACGGCGAGTACGACTCCGTCATCCACGTTCATTGGAACGCTTCCGCTCGCGATCTACAAGGGTATGTAGATGCACTCCTTTCCCCTCGTTGCTAGTATACTCCATAGATGGATCTTGGTGAGCGTAGGAAAATTTTAAAATTATGCTACGATTCCCAATAGTCACAACGTAACTGGGTGGCTATAAAGGTGCACTACAGGTATCTCCGAAAGTGTCTGTTGGGTTGGCACGAATCGAGACTGGGATTTGTCACTCCGTGTAAACGGAGAGGTATCTCTGGGCCCACTCGGTAGGACATCATCATAATGTGCACAATGTGACCAAGGAGTTGATCATGGGATGATGTGTTACGGAACGAGTAAAGAGACTTGCCGGTAACGAGATTGAACAAGGTATCGGGATACCGACGATCGAATCTCGGGCAAGTAACATACCGATTGACAAAGGGAATTGAATACGGGATTGATTGAATCCTCGACATCGTGGTTCATCTGATGAGATCATCGAGGAGCATGTGGGAGCCAACATGGGTATCCAGATCCCGCTTTTGGTTATTGACCGGAGAGTCGTCTCGGTCATGTCTGCATGTCTCCCGAACCCGTAGGGTCTACACACTTAAGGTTTGGTGACGCTTGGGTTATAGAGATATTAGTATGCGGTAACCCGAAAGTTGTTTGGAGTCCCGGATGAGATCCCAGACGTCACGAGGAGTTCCGGAATGGTCCGGAGGTAAAGATTTATATATGGGAAGTCTTATTTTGGTCGCCGAAAAAGTTTCGCGCATTATCGGTATTGTACCGGGAGTGCCGAAAGGGGTCCGGGGGTCCACCAAGGGGGTCCACCAGCCCCAAGGGGCCACATGGGCTGTAGGGGTGTGCGCCTTGGCCTATATGGGCCAAGGGCACCAGCCCCAAGAGGCCCATGCGCCAAGAGATGAGGGAAAGGGAGAGTCCTAAAGGGGGAAGGCACCTCCGAGGTGCCTTGGGGAGGATGGACTCCTCCCTGGCCGCACCCTTCCTTGGAGGAAGGGCCAGGGCTGCGCCCCCCTCTCCCTTGGCCCTATATATAGTGGGGGGAGGGAGGGCAGCAAAACCAAGCCCTGGCGCCTCCCTCTCCCTCCCGTGACACATCTCCCTCCTCCCGCGGCGCTTGGCGAAGCCCTGTTGGAATCCCGCTACTTCCACCACCACACCGTCGTGCTGCTGGATCTCCATCAACCTCTCCTCCCCCCTTGCTGGATCAAGAAGGAGGAGACGTCGCTGCTCCATACGTGTGTTGAACACGGAGGTGCCGTCCGTTCGGCGCTAGGATCATCGGTGATTTGGATCACGACGAGTACGACTCCATCAACCCCGTTCTCTTGAACGCTTCCGCTCGCGATCTACAAGGCTATGTAGATGCAATCCTTTCTCTCGTTGCTAGATGACTCCATAGATTGATCTTGGTGATGCGTAGAAAATTTTGAATTTCTGCTACGTTCCCCTACAATGTCATGGGCATCCCCAAGCTTAGGATCTTCTTACTCCTTATTCCTTCATCCATCGTAAAGTCATCCAAAACTTGAAAACATCAATCACACAAAACTCAACAAAACCTTCGTGAGATCCGTTAATATAAGAAAACAAATCACTACTATAAGTACTATTGCAAACCCATTCATATTTTATTCCAACTTTTCTATGGCAAAAACTCTTCAAAGAAAACCATAAAATCATCAAAACAAGCACACAACGCAAAGAAAACATCAAAGTCTGTAGCAATCTGGATATTTCGAATACTTATGAACTCCAAAAATTGTGCAAAATTAGGACCACGTGAGCAATTTATATATTAATCTTCTGCAAAAAGAATTGGTAATTTATCATGCTTCTGTTAAAAATGAGAATTATTTTCGTGAGCGCAAAATTTTCTATTTTTCAGCAAGATCAAATCAATTATCACCCAACATAATCATAAAGGCTTTGCTTGCCACAAACACTAATTAAAACACAAAAAACACAATCATAACAGTAGCAAAATTGTGCAAACACTCAAGAACAGAAAGCAAAAGACAAAAATAAATTTTATTCATTGGGTTGCCTCCCAACAAGCGCTATTGTTTTACGCCCCTAGCTAGGCATAAAGCAAGGATCTAAGTATTTTCATTCGTAGTTTTGGCAACTTTTGTATGGGCTTTCTCAAACCAGGGAGGCTCTTCGCGCTTCCCCAAATTCTCAGGAAAAGAAACCATCTTGATATCTAAAATATACAATCGCTTATTACAGAGAGTAATCAAGGTATTCATGCGATTGATACTACGATTAAGATGTTTGAGGGGTTCATTATATTTTTGCAATTCAACCATATGTTTGTGCAAATCATCAAGTTTTCCCAACATTTGAACTCCCTCTGGAGTGAAAGAAAACCCCTTCTTTTGAGGTGGAACCCCCAGAATTCCTTCTAAGATTTCATAGGCAGCATTAGCATCAAGCTCAATAAAATTCCCTTTAGCGGCAAAATCTAAGAGTTTTCTATGATGCAAAGCCAATCCTATGTAAAAATTACAAAGCAAAATCTTTGCGTCTCCCTTTAGGTTGCAAACACGATAGGATTCCATTAGCCTATACCAAGCATCTTTCAAAATTTCTCCTTGTCGTTGCTTGAAGTATAAAACTTCAAAATCTGGTGACAAAGGAGGGGTAGTACGCTAGCCATTATGACTAGAAAGCAAGAATATGGATAGATCCGGCAAGAAAACGGCGAACGAAAAAGAGGGCGAATAAAATGGCAAATTTTTGTGAAGTGGGGGAGAGGAAAATGGAAAAATAATGTAAATTGCAAGGAGATGAGATTGGTGATTAGGAACCTGGTAGATGTTGATGATGTCCCCCCGGCAACGGCGCCAGAAATTCCTTTTGATGTTTGCTTGAACTACGTCGGTATTTCCCCAAAGAGGAAGGGATGATGCAGCACAGCAACGGTAGGTATTGCCCTTAGTGATGAGACCAAGGTTATTGAACTAGTAGGAGAACCACACAACACTACGTGAACGGCACCTGCACACAAATAACAAATACTCGCAACCCGACGTATTAAAGGGGATGTCAATACCTTGTGGGCAACGGCGCCAGAAATTGGCGAGTAGATGGGATAAAAACTGTAGTAGATTGATAGATGCAAATAAAAGCAAATAAAATGCAGTGAGATTTTTTAGGTTTTTGGATTAATAGTCTGAAAAATAAATCGCAAAGGCAAATATAATGAAGAAGAGACCCGGGGACCGTAGATTTCACTAGTGGCTTCTCTCGAGAAAAATAGAAAACGGTGGGTAAACAAATTACCGTTGGGCAATTGATAGAACTTCAAATAATCATGATGATATCTAGGCAATGATCATTATATAGGCATCACGTCCAAGATTAGTAGACCGACTCCTGCCCGCATCTACTACTATTACTCCACACATCGACCGTTGTCCAGCATGCATCTAGTGTATTAAGTTCAGGGAGAAATGGAGTAATGCAATAAAAAATGATGACATGATGTAGAAAAGATCTATTTATGTAGAAATAGACCCCATCTTGTTATCCTTAATAGCAACGATACATACGTGTCGGTTCCCCTTCTGTCACTGGGATCAAGCACCGTAAGATCGAACCCATCACAAAGCACCTCTTCCCATTGCAAGATAAATAGATCAAGTTGGCAAAACAAAACCCAAATATCGAAGAAGAAATACGAGGCTATAAGCAATCATGCATATAAGAGATCAAAGAAGACTCAAGTAACTTTCATGGATAAAAACATAGATCTGATCATAAACTCAAAGTTCATTGGATCCCAACAAACACACCGCAAAAAGAGTTACATCATATGGATCTCCAAGAGAACATTGTATTGAGAACCAAAAGAGAGAGAGGAAGCCATCTAGCTACTAACTACGGACCCGTAGGTCTACAATGAACTACTCACGCATCATCGGAGAGGCACCAATGAGGATGATGAACCCCTCCGTGATGATGTTTAGATTGGATCTGGTGGTTCTGGAACTTGCCGTGGCTGGAATTGATTTTCATCGACTCCCCTAGGGTTTATGGAATATTGGGGTATTTATAGAGCAAAGAGGCGGTGTGGGAGGCCGAAGAGGTGGGCACAACCCACCTTGGCGTGCCTGGGCCTCCAGGCGCGCCCTGGTGTCTTGTGCTCACCTCGGGCCCCCTCTTTGGTAGTCCTTTGGCCCACTGGATGTCTTCTCGTCCAAAAAATCTCCAAAAGGTTTCGCTGCGTTTGGACTCCGTTTGGTATTGATTTCCTGCGATGTAAAAAACAAGCAGAAAACAGCAAGTAGCACTAGGCACTATGTCAATAGGTTAGTACCAAAAAATGATATAAAATGATTATAAAACATCCAAGAATGATAATATAACAACATGGAACAATAAAAAATTATAGATACGTTGGAGACGTATCAGAAGGCGGGCGGCCATGGAAGTTAAAGGGCTCGCTTCCCAGTGAGCCTGCGCAGTGTACAGCTCGCACACTTCCCGGTTAGCCTGCGCATTGGAGGACAGCTTAAACGCCTCTCGGCCGGCCTGCGCACGCACGCCTCCCATTCAGTCTAGCAGCTGGCCGCACGGCACCTCCGATAGCCATTAAAACCTGGTATCTCAACGTGTTGCCGGCAATCAACAGTGCCCTGGTGTTTCAAGTTCATTCCCATTTCTTGCATGGGACCTAAGCATGCACCCAAGGACACATATTTGATTTTTCAACCAATTTATATGCACTGGAGCATGTGCATGTAGTTCAAATTTGAATTATGCACATAAAATGCCTAGAAAACCCAGTTAATGTATAAAAATGTCCAAATGAACCCCGAAAAATTCCAAAATTTAACACAACACTCCTGTTGTTGTATGTTAACACTAATTTTTTAAAGCAATAAGAGGCAACGTATATCGTTTCGTCCCCAAAGGTGGCACATTCCCTACTGAAACCATTAGGCTTGTTGTGAGAAGCTCTGGTTTGTGAGAAGCTTATACCCAAACCAGCCCCAAATGGGACAAAAAATTTACCACGTCATGTTGATGCCGTTCCATGCTAACATGCCATGTTTCATGAATTTCAGACAAGTTTTCGATTTACTAGAATTTAAAAACCAGGTATCTCAATGTTTGCGGCCGAGTGACGGTGGCAAGGTGTTTGGCATTCATTACCATTTCTTGCATGGGACCTAAGCATGCAACCAAGGATACAGATTTGAATTTTCAACCAATTTATATGCATTAGAGCATGTGCCTGTAGTTCAAATTTGAATTATGCACATAAATGAATTGAAACTCAATTAATGTATAAAAATGCCCAAACGAACCCCCAAAAATTCCAAAATTTAACACAACACTCCTGTTGTTCTATGTTGACACTAGAGAAAAAATTGAAATCAAGAAGAGGAAACGGATATCGTTTCGTCTAGAAAGGTGAAACGTTCCCTACCGAAACCATCAGGCTTGTTGTGAGAAGCTCTGGTTTGTGAGAAGCTTATACCCAAACCTGCCCCAAATGGGACAAAAAATTTACCATGGCATGTTGATGCCGCTCCATGATAGCTTGCCAAGTTTCATGAATTTCAGACGAGTTTTGGATTTACTAGAATTTAAAAACCAGCTATCTCAATGTTTGCGGCCGAGATGGTGGCAGGGTGTTTGACATTCATTCCCATTTCTTACATGGGACCTAAGCATGCAACAAAGGACACAGATTTTAATTTTCAACCAATTTATATGCATTAGAGCACGTGCATGTAGTTCAAATTTGAATTATGCACATAAATGCATAGAAAGCTCAGTTAATGTATAAAAATGTCCAAACGAGCCCTGAAAAATTCCTAAAATTAACACAACACTCATGTTGTTCTATGTTGACACTAGAAAAAAATAAAATAAAGAAGAGGCAACGGATATCGTTTCGTCCAGAAAGGTGAAACGTTCCCTACCGTAACCATGAGGCTTGTTGTGAGAAGC
Source organism: Triticum aestivum (assembly GCF_018294505.1). Classification (NCBI taxonomy): domain Eukaryota; kingdom Viridiplantae; phylum Streptophyta; class Magnoliopsida; order Poales; family Poaceae; genus Triticum; species Triticum aestivum. Next base: position 135,884,396 of record NC_057811.1, on the reverse strand, counting down.
TCTAGTTTGTGAGAAGCTTATATACCCCAACCTGCCCCAAATGGGACAATATTTTTACCACTGCATGTTGATGCCATTCCATGCTGGCATGTCAAGCTTCATAAATTACAGACACGTTTTCGATTTACTATAATTTAAAAACCATGCATCTCAATGTTAGTAGCCGAGCGATGGTGGCAAGGTGTTTGACATTCATTCTCATTTCTTGCATGGGACTTAAGCATGTAACCATGGACACACATTCCAATTTTGAACCCATTTATATGCACTGGACCATGTGCATGTAGTTCAAATTTGAATTATGCACATGAATGCATAGAAAACTCAGTTAATGTATAAAAATGTCCAAGCGAACCCCCAAAAAATCCCAAAAATTGACACAACACTCGTGTTGTTCTATGTTGTGACGAGAAAAAATTTGAAAGTAAGAAGAGGCAATAGATATCGTTTCTTCCCCCAAGGTGGCACGTTCCCTACCGTAAACATCAGGCTTGTTGTGAGAGAAGCTCTGGTTTGCGAGAAGCTTATACCCAAAACTGCCCCAAATGGGAAAATATTTTTACCACGGCATGTCGGTGCCGTTCCATGATATCATGTTAAGCTTCATGAATTTCACATGAGTTTTTGATTTACTAGAATTTTAAAACCATGTATCTCAATGTTAGCGGCCGAGCGACAGTGTCAAGGTGTTTGACATTCATTCTCATTTCTTGCCTGTGACCTAAGCTTGCAACCAAGGACAAACATTTGATTTTGCAACCCTAAGCTTGCAACCAGGGACAAACATTTGATTTTGCAACCCGTTTTATGGACTGGAGCTTGTCCATGTAGTTCAATTTTGAATTATGCACATATATGCCTAGAAAACTCAATTAACGTATAAAAATGTCCAAACAATCCCCAAAAAGTCCAAAATTCAATACGACACTCCTGTTGTTAATGTTGACAGTAGGAAAAAAATTCAAAGGATGAAGAGGCAACGAATATCGTTTTGTCCACAAAGGTGACACGTTTCCCTAACGGAACCATGAGGCTTCTTGTGAGAAGCTCTGGTTTGTGAGAAGCTTATACCATAACCTGCCCCAAATGGGACAATATTTTTTACCCCAGCATGTTGATGCCATTCCATGATAGAATGCCAAGGTTCATGAATTTCAGACAGGTTTTGGATTTACTAGAATTACAAAAGTAAGTACCTCAACGTTTGTCGGAGAGCCACGGTGCCGTGGCGTTCGAAATTCATTCCCCATTTCTTACATGGGACATAAGCATAAACCCATGGACACATATATGATTTTACAATCCATGTTGGTGCACCGGAGCATGTGCATGTAGTTTAATTTTGAATTGTGCACCCGAAATGGCTAGAAATCCAATTTAATGTATAAAATGTCCAAACGAACCCTGAATAAATCCAAATTTTTTACAACACACATATAGTTGCATGTTCACTGCAGATAAAAGTTCTAGCAATTCAAACACCGTCCATCACCGCTGTGACCCCATTATGTAATTCAAATCAAGATGAAAAATCAAGTAGATCCCACACAGTTTATTATCACCAACCGCGTGAGACGTAGTACAAAATATCTTGGAGCACCGTCGATGTATAGTATGCCTATGGCTTACACGAGAAGGTGCGCCGGCTACAGTCCACATCCGGCGTGTCAGGCACACTAGCTCGCTCCCCAAATATCATTTCACTATTCAATCATCGCTGGTGAAAGATGGGGACGTGGACCCGCATCGTGAGGGCAACTTCGGGGGCTCACTCTGGCGAGAGCGCGGCCGCAGTCGCCATGCGCTTGCTAACAAGGTGCATGAGCATGGCCACAATCTGCGACCGAGTGGCCAAGGCAGACCAAATGACCGCTGTTGCTTCTTAGGTGGCGGCAACAACATGAGCCTCGGGGATAGCAACTGGCGAGAGCGGCACAGCAGCTGTCCGTTCTGCAGCGGCGGCCTTAGCCCTGATGGAGGCCGCCCACGACCATGTCGAGGCCGCCCATGCCCAGCTCATGGCGGTAACCGCACAAATTGAACGAAGCTTCTCCGACAACGGTCGACAACCCACGGCCGAAGTGTTGGCAATCACCGAGAGTGTTCGAGCAGCCGTCCGTTCCTCCGCCGCATACCTTGCCATGACGGAGCCCATCCGAGCCCAGATCGCGGCCACCCATACCCAGCTCGTGGCGGCCTTTTCCAAAGAGATGGCGGACGCGGATGGCAAGATGCCTGCCAAGTATGGTGGGATGGATGCCATGGAGCCCCTTCCCTAGGAGACCGTCGCGCGCGAGCTAGACATGGAGGCAGCGGCGGAGATCAAAATTTTTGGCTTCCGTGGAAATATCTACCTCCCCGCCCCTCCCCTTACCAAAAGCCACATTTCCCCTATTTCCGCCTTCCTTTCCAAGTTGAAACCTTCACTCCTTGCTTGCAGCGCCGCCTCCTCGCCGGCAACCCTCCTTCACGCTGCTCGGACTTGTCTATCCAGGCAGGCAATCAACACTCGACCCCCATCCTCCTCCTCCTTCCACATCCCACATGGCCCGACCACCGACGCGACACCTTCCACACAAATCACCGACCCCTCCACGAAATAAGCGTCGCCCTAAGCCATGGTGCACGCAGTATAGCCAGGAGCTCAAGGAGCATTTGGCAGCGGAGGAGCAAATCGCGGCCGCACGCGCGGATGAGGTTGTGATGGCTGGCATTCGTGCCGACCCCCAGATCTTGGAGGAGCACTATGCCATTTGCTAGCTACACCGGTTAAGCATGCTAGGTTTACCCGTTGCGTGTACTGCTCCTACCTTTCCTTAACAAATTCTAGTGAATTGTGCTATCTAATTTTACCATGCAATCTGTTGCTCTAGTGTATATGTTCTATATGTCGTGCAGTGTGGTGCTCACTTATAAACTGTTTGGTTAACTAATTGTCGTATTCAGTTAACTGTTTGGTTCAATTCTACAAATGTGATGTTCAATTCTTCAGGCTACAATTTTTTATTTTCTTCCATGTGAGAAATAAATCAAATTTATCTTTACAAAATACATGAGAAACAAATACAATTGTTATATTTCCAAGTTTTCAAGCATGCTTGGTTTGGTTATACATTGTGCAATGTGGTGCTCAGTTAATGTTTGGTTCATTTGTTATGGTGTTTAGTTAACAGTTTGGTTCAATTCTGCAATGCGATGTTCAATAGTTGTGGGTGCATTCTGTTATTGTATACCATGTGAGAAGTAAATCGAATTTCGCAGTACTAAATACATGAGAAAAAAATACAATTGCTATATTTCCAAGTTGTTAAGCATGCTTGGTTTGGTTAACTGTCTGATCTTCTATTAGGAGTATGTTATATTGTGCAGTGTGGTGCTCAGTTAACGTTTGGTTCATTTGTTGTGGTGTTTAGTTAACTGTTTGGTTCAATTCTGCAATGCGATGTTCAATTGTTGTGGGTGCATTCTTTTATTGTATACCATGTGAGGAATAAATTGAATTTGGCTGTACTAAATACATGAGAAACAAATACAATTGCTATATTTCCAAGTTGTTAAGCATGCTTGGTTTGGTTAACTGTCTGATCGTCTATTAGGAGTATGTTATATTGTGCAATGTGGTGCTCAGTTAATGTTTGGTTCATTTGTTGTGGTGTTTAGTTAACTCCTTGGTTCAATTCTACAATGCGATGTCCAATTGTCATGGGTAGAATTTTGTATTGTTGTGCATGTGAGGAATAAATCAAATTTGGCTGCACTTAATACATGAGAAACATATACAAGTGCTATATTCCCTAGTTCTTAATCATGCTTGGTTTGGATAAATGGGTTTTCCATGTGGCTTGAATTAATCTGATGAATCTGCAATGTGCTTATTTTTCATCAACATATTTTACTAATAGCATGCGAACCCTTACTTAACCTGATGACTAACTGCCTTATATGTGTTGTAGGGAAACAATGGAAGCACTGAGGTTTACAATTGAGGTTAGCACGTCCACGGTCCATTTTCTAATAGCACATTATTGTGCAATTGCAGGAACCATTCTAATATTTAGGTTTTTAACAATTTGGTCTTGCACATGTAGGTCCTACTGTGAGAGGTTTGACCCACTGTTCGGCCCTTTTTGCATATGGGGAAATGAGTTGTCCATGAATATCAATCAAGTCAAGAAACTCAGAAAGATTGTTAGGATAAAGAAATTAGTTACAAGAAACAACAAGATCTTTGTCTGCACAATGAAGAAGACATCAGTTAACTACAAGATGGTACTAACTATTATAGCTTGCCTTTTTTATTCCTTTCCCCATTTCCAATATAAAGAAGATATTTATGCACATCCTTGTATTCAGGCCTTTCCAAAGCAGTTCACTGATGATTACCTCTCAAACCACCTCTATGGTCAGGAGGCGAGGAAGGTATTCATACAACACCCATGGTTCAATATTGAAGTGTTCCTGAAGAGGACGAAGGATGGACAGTCAATCATTCACATGCACTGGCCTAAAGTTGCAAAGACCTTCAACATGAATGAAGGCTCAATATTCACCTTCCGCTTCAGCAGTTTTCCAGATGAGATGCATCTGTCTATGTACCGTCTATGATGCTATTTTTGAATGGTTCTAGATGTTGCATGTGAAACTTGGTGCTGGTGCAGTTGTGTAATCGGGTAGCTGAGTGCTGAAGTTATATCATGTTGTACTCTGATGTATTTCAATTATGAATTCCTGCTTCCTTAATATGGAAATGAAATATATTATGTGCTTAATATGAATGTCAATTATATTAATAAATGGATTATTAATAATAGGGTAATTTGCCTGCTAATGGCTAATTAGCCTGCTAATTGGGTTTTTCTATTGCAAACGGTTATTTAGACAACACCGTGGGCGATGACCTCAGGCAACGCACACAGTTTTTAGGAATAAACCGTGTTAGATCAATGAACAATCACACACGACATTCTCTTGAAAACTGTTTGCGTTAGGCCACCTTACGCAAACGTTTACCACATAAAAACTGTGTGTGATGGGCAGCCTTTGCCACACAGTTTCTTTGATGCATCGTGTGTGATGCATTCAATAACGCAAACGATAAAATTGTTAATATCGTGTCCAATGGCAACACTATCACAAACGATTTAATGGGGAAAATTATGTATGATGTACCTGCGAACGGAAACGTTTTCCTTGGAGCGACTGTGTGGGATGTACATACGAACGGAAACGTTTAGCGGGGACTGACTGTGTGGGATGTATGACCAGAAACGATTTTGCCTGTATAATTGTATTTCTAGCACTAATGTACATATAGCCATAGTTGATTGCTCGCCGGTCGCACATGACCTCATTTTGCCGAGCATGTGTGCCAGGAGGGCATATCCCCGACGGTTTCTAGGTCGTGTGGGAAGGACCCCCCTATCACCCACACTCACATGGCGATAGTTCCAAATGCCGTCGCGGAAAGGGGTTAAAAACCATTTGTATAGCACCTCACTGTACCCGTGTGACAGAAGCTTAAACCCTTGTTTATGTGTTGCTTCGTAAGGGGCTAATTTGGATCCACATGTTTCATGCTATGGTTAGATTTATCTTAATTCTTCTTTCATAGTTGCGGATGCTTGCGAGAGGGGTTAATCATAAGTGGGAGGCTTTTCCATGTAAGGACAGCACCCAGGCACCGGTCCACCCACATATCAAATTATCAAAGTAACGAACACAAATCATATGAGCATGATGAAAACTAACTTGGCAATAATTCCCATGTGTCCTCAGGAGCACTTTGCTTCATATAAGAGTTTGTCTAGGCTTGTCCTTTGCTATAAAAAGGATTGGGCCACCTTGCTGCACCTTTGTTACACTTGTTACTTGTTACCCGTTATGAATTATCTTATCACAAAACTATCTGTTACCAATAATTTCAATGCTTGCAGAGAATACCTTGCTGAAAACCGCTTGTCATTTCCTTCTGCTCCTCATTGGGTTCGACACTCTTACTTATCAAAAGGTGTCGGTGTACAAAAGTAGGGACCTTCTGTACCCCTTTACTTGTGCGCAGGCAGTTGTAGCCACGCCTGCAGCCACGCTTGGTGGGGCAGAGGAAGCGAAGACACAAGACAACCAGAGCAGCGCCAAGCCAGAGGAGCAAAGGGACAAGGTGGGCTTTCCCCTGCAAGAGCCTAACCGGGTTTATTCCATACTGGTGACTATGAGTCAAAACCAGACTGGGCTGATAGTCTCCGGATTATAACTTGGTCATGTACTGACAACTTGCAGACTTGGCGCGCGTCGGAGCGAGGCGAAGCGGCGATGGACGGGACGAGCTTCCTTGGCGTCCCCGATAAAGTGAGAGGGCACGTTGGAAGCGCATTAAATGCGTCTTGTCCTACGGTGCCAAGGGTAGGCTTGTATATAGTGCAAACTTTCCACCTCCAGTGTGCCACTGTGGCGACCCCTTTTGAACTATAAAAGGAGGCCCGAGGCGTACTGAGGAAAGATTCGAACTTTTTGGACCCTGGACGCTCTATTGCTAGTCCAGGAACACCAGATAAACACAAACCAGCAGGAGTAGGATATTACGCATCGCTTGCGGCCCGAACCTGGATAAAATTCCCCTGTGTTTATCTCCCAAACCCGCTCTTTGCACAGCCCTGCACCCGCCAACCGTAGAAGGGATCCTCGTGATCCCATAGGTGTCGTTCCCCCGACATCTTTGGCGCGCCAGGCTGTGAAAATCCGATTTGGGGGTCAACTCATCGATTTCTTCGTGGCAATGGCTCGAGAGAGGAAGGCGACAGCGATCGGCCACGCTCCGGTGCCATCCGCAGTCGCAGCAACCATCCGCGCGGCCACGAAAAGCTAAGTCACGCAAAACTTTGAACAATTCCTTTTAATATAAGGTTATTCTCCTCGAAAGGTCTTGTTCTTTGTACGGAAAACGTGCACGCAATGGGACCCTTCCTCTGTTGGCAACGCCCTTGTTCTATTTCGAGTCCGCTCAACGGTCCGAGCAGCTGCGCTGAGAACGACAAGGTGACCTGCCCGCTGTTAGCAGCGCCCTTGTTCTGTTTCGAGTCCGCTCAATAGTTCAAGCGCCCGCGCTGAGAGCTGCAAGGTGGTTTGCCGGGCAGTAAGCGGCCCCCGGCTGGCTGCTAAGGATCCGTCCTCAAAGCGCCATAGCATGGGTTTTCGTGCCGGCAAACCTATCCCACCGGCCGTAGGGTGTATACGTACAAAGAAAGACCAACACAGGAAGCGGCGATGAGAAACGAGGTGCCTAGTCCCAGCGCTGGCCCTCCACCCTCTTGACTCCGGTGACACAGCTGATGATGGGCTCGATTCGCCTTTCGAGCGTCGTGAGGTCCGCATCCTCCAGCAGGCTCTCCAGCGTGTTGGCGAAGTCGACGACGGGGTTCCAAAATGCCACCTTGGTGAGCACCTTGGTCAGGCACCCCGGTAGAGCCACCGGGCCTCGTTGGCCAGATAAGTTGCTTGATTGGAGCGGAGCTCCTCTAGGGCGTCGAGGATGCGCTCGAAGAATAAGGTCATCCTGGCGTTGGGGCTTACGTTCGTCTACTGGGAGAGCCTGATGTCCGGCATGCCCATAACGGCTAGCTGGGCGGCGAGCTTCCCCGCGACATCGACGAGGCGGCTGATCCAGAGGTCGACACTGGGCACATAGTCCTTGTGGTTAGCGGCGACGTTCCTCCTCTGCTGTTTCTCCTCCTCGAGGGCCTTGGTCAGGGTCTCCTCACGGGCCCTGGCCTCCTAAAGCTTCCGCTCCAAGCTGTCCAGTTTCAGCTTAAGGTCGTTGATGGAGTCGTTGGCCTCAGAGAGCAGCTTGGCCTTGTCGGAGACTGCGGCCTGGGCATCCGCCAAAGCGCAGTTGGCCATGTCCCTCTCCTCCGTCAGCTCCGAGACCACCTTCTTCAGCCCATCCCGCTCCAGCTCCAGCTTCTCCACTTCGCCGGTGTGAACCCGAGCCAGAGCATCGAGCATGTCCTTGTGCCTCTGCTCCAGCTCCTGGGTCCGCTGCGTGATGAGCTTCTCGACCTCCTCGTCCTTGTCGCGGAGTGTGGCGGCAAGCCCCTGCTCACGGGCTGCGAGGTCTTCCTCCTGGGAGTCCAGCAGAGCCTAGTGCTTTTGCCGAGCAGCCTCGTCCTTGGCAGCCTGCTCCTTCGCCACCTCCTTGGCCTTCTCGACATTAGCCTGCTTCAGGATGAGCTCCCGCTTGCACTCAGCCAACTCGTCCTGAGCAGCCTTTAGTTCTCCCCAAGCCTTGTCGAACCAGGTACCTTTGTGCTTCAATTAACTCAGTCATCCGTTGAACCATCAGCAGGACAAAGCAAACGATGGAAGGCGGGCCCCGGCAAGTACTTTCCCGCTGAGCTCCCAGGAGCCGCCTACAAGGACGTTGCCTGGTGCCCCAAGCTTGCCGGAGAGCAGCAATCCCCGGGAGGGCCTCAAGCCCTGGCCGTAGAGGCAGCTGCCCTTACGGCCGAAGATGTGCCTTTAGTCCTTGTCGTCGAGCCCCAGGCTCCGGCATGGGCGTAGCCCACCGTCCGTTTCCTACAAACAGGAGAGCTCCCCGAGGAGCAGGAAGAAGCAGAGAAAGTAGCCCGTTAGTCCAGCATGTACCAGTTTGTGGATGATGCCCTATACAGAAGGAGACTGAACAACGTGAAGTTGAAGTGCATTCCTCGGGAAGACGGATTGAGGCTGTTGGCAGAGATACATGGAGGCATGTGTGGCTCCCACATAGGGTCGAGAGCCCTTGCCGGCAAGGCATTCTGGCAAGGTTTCTTCTGGCCCACCGCTCTCCAGGATGCGACTGCACTAGTAACCAAGTGTGAAGCGTGCCGGTTCCATTCAAAGAAGCTTCATCAACCGGCTCAACCTCTTCAGACCATCCCTCTTTCCTAGCCATTTTCGGTATGGGGGCTCGATATACTGGGCCCTTTTTCCGTGCTGTCGGGGGCTTTGAGTACTTGTACATCACAATCGACAAGTTCACAAAGTGGCCGGAAGTGGAGCCGGTGAGAAAGGTGACGGCACAATCAGCCGTCAAGTTCTTCGAGGGGCTAGTCTGCCGTTTTGGTGTGCCCAATAGGGTCAGTACCGACAATGGCACACAGTTCACAAGCCGCACCTTCATGCAGTAAATTTAAGACCTCGACAACAAGGTCTGTTTTGCTTCTGTTGCTCATCCCAGAAGTAACGGCCAGGCTGAGAGGGCGAATGCAGAAGCGTTGCGGGGCCTCAAGACCAAAACTTTTGACAAGCTGCACAAGTGCAGAAGGCGCTGGATTGATGAGTTGCCAATGGTTCTTTGGTCGATCAGAACGACGCCAAATCGAGTCACTGGCCAGTGTCAGTGTACAAAAGTAGGGGCCCTCCTTTTGACCCCTCTACTTGTACACGAGCAGTCAGAACCGCACCTGCGGCCACACTTAGCAGAGCAAAGGAAGGAACCAGGGGTACAAGACAAGCAGAGCAGTGCCAAGACCAAATACACAAAGAGCAAGAGGGCGAGGCGGACTCCCCCGGCAACACCCTTGCCGGGGCGGCCTCCGCAGCCCCAGCAAGAGCCTTGCCAGGGCAACTTGCCCAACTCCAACAGAGCGGGCCACCCTTGAGCCCAAGGGTTCCAACACCGTCAACCACATAGGAACCAAGGCTCGGGAGGCACCTCCATGGTGGCATGCAGATCTTTGTGAAGATCATAAACATACAAGATCAGATGAGGACCAGAACAGGACGATCCTCGGCGAGATAGTAGCCGAGGAAATCCACGAGACCCCCGGCAAGCCCCTTGCCGGGGACGATCGCGATGCCACGACAAGACCCTTGCCGGGGCCCCAGCAAGACCCTTGCCAAGGACACCCGCGGGGCCACAGCGAGGCCCGCGTCTGCCAAGGCTCCACCACCGTTCCCATACAGCTACCAGCCCAACCAGCTGGGCAGGCACCTACGTGGCAACGTGCGGCTTCCAGACCGACTTAGCAAGCACCTGCGTGGTGGCATGCAGATCGTCATGAATATCCTTCCACCACGCCATCTCAGCATCCTACCAACCTACGTGGCGCCGCATGCCTCGTTGGCTTGGACGCGCGTCAGAGCAAGATGGAGCGGCGACGGACGGGACGGACCTCGTTGCCATCCCCAATAAAGCAACGGGACACCTAAGGAGCGCATTTAATGCGTCTTGTCCTGTAATGACAGGCGATAAGCTTGTACACTGTACACCTTTCCACCTCCTGTGTGCCACTGTGGCGACCCCTTTTGACTATAAAAGGAGGCCCAAGGCGTCCAGGAGAACGACTCGGATCTTTTGGACTAGACACGCATCGTAGCTAGTTCCAAAGCTCAAGAAGACTGAAATATATACACCAAAGCAGGACTAGGGTATTACCATCCTCGCGGCCCGAACCTGGGTAAAACGATCTTTGTGCTGACTACCAGACCCGCTCTTTGCACAACCCCGCGCCCGCCAACCGTAGAAGGTATCCCAGTGATTCCATAGGTGTCGTTCCCATCGACATCTTTGGCGCGCCAGGTAGGGGGTGCGCAGTTGTGAAAATCCGGTTTAGTAGCTGGTTTAGCAGTTCTTCGCATGGCTCTCAAGAAGAAGACGATCACGGCGATCGGTTCGTCGGGGGCCGAACGGCCCGTACCAGTGCGGGCGAGTGGTGAAGCGGTCGCGGGCGGAAGCCGAGGCGCGGCCCACGAACACCCACATCGCTCTGGCAGTCAAAGCCTGGCGAGCGGCATCGTTCATGCTCGAGATGACGGGCCGCACGCCACCAAATCCAAAGACAGAGCCGGCCCCCCCGCAGGCGGCGCGGGCCCCTCCAAGGGTGGCGTCCTGCCACCCATCGGCGGCGCGACGGCTTCCAAGACGCCTACGCCGGCGCCCACGACACGCTCCTCCAAGGTTGTACGCGACGAGCAGCGTCACCATGCTGGTGACCCTGGGCGCCGCCGTGGGAAGAGTCCTGCGCTTCATTCGTGGGACATAGAAGGCCAGCATGCCCGCCGAGATGCTGGCGAGAATGGCGCACAGCCGCTAGGCCGTAATAGAGCTCCTTCTAACGTGGTTAGAAGTCGGAGCGCGTCACGGTCCACGCAGCTTTTGCCGCCGCCCACGCCAGCAGAAGCTTTGGCGCGCGCACAGTTGCTCCTCGACTTTCCTCCCGCTGCGGGAAAACTCAACGAGTGGAGAGCCACCATCCGGAGCCTCGTCGACGTCGCCAACAAAGATGAGCCACGACCAGCAGGGCCCTCAGGCCGGCGCTCCGTCGAACCACCGCATGCCAGTGGTGGAAGGACCGGGGGTGTTGCGGCCACGGTGCACTCTCCTCCTCCACATCAGCCACCGCGGGTGTCGATCCATCGTGATGACGCTTGTGATAACATTTCCATAGCGTCGTCTGACCCATGGACCCACCGCGATCAGCGCCAAGTTCTTCGGGAGCAAGCCCATGAAGACGCTCGAACCACCATCGAGCGCCAGCGCGATGCACGCCACCAGTCAGATAGGCAGGCGGGGCCCACTATGGACCACTCAGCACCAGGAGGCCCTAGCGGCCTACCTTATGAGGTGGGTTGCCCAGCCTTTACCCGAGAGCTGCGGCAGTTCCAGTGGCCCTCCCGCCGCACGTTCAAGCCCGACGTCGGCGAGAAGTACCACGGCAAGACCCATCCGTCGGAATTCCTCAGGATCTACACCATCGCCATGCAAGCTGCTGGGGCATGCGACGACAAGGTGCTTGCCAATTACTTCCCATTGGCACTTAAACCCAATGTCATGTCATGGTTGATGCACTTGCCAGTGGATTCTATTTCTTCTTGGTCGAATTTGTGCCATGAGTTTGTTGGCGCCTTTACGAGGGGCCACCAAGCTCACGGCCAAGCAAGCGATTTGCATATCATCCCCCAGAAAGAAGTTGAAACCCTGCGCAAGTACATACAGAGATTCAGCCGGGTGCAGTACAACATCCCAGATGTCCATCCCACCGCCGTGATCAATGCATTCCACCGGAATGTGTGCAACCGCAAGATGCATGAAGAGTTGGCGATGAACAAGGTCAAAGATGTGGCCGAACTTTATGTTTTGGCCGATAGGTGCGCTCGAGCTGAAGGGGGAGGAAGTACCCCGGCGAGGACGCCGGTGCGGAAACCGACTCCACAGGCGAAGACACAGCTACCCCGACGAAGAAGGGCCAGCGCCACAACAGGAAGCACAAGGGAAAGACCGTGCTTGCCATCGAGGGATCCGAGGACACCGGCGCTGCCAAGAAGGCCATGGCAGACGACCCTGGCAAGGAAATTGCCGGGCGCGCCGCTTGCTGGGCCTTGGCGGCTGCCGACAAGCCAGGGGGCTCCGACAAGCAGTACTGCAAGATCCACCGCACCAAGGGCCATGACCTCCAGAACAGCCGATAGGTTGAGCTACTTGCTGAGAAGCAAAAAGCTGAGTATGAGAGGCGGGACAAGGAGAAGGGTCGGGATGGTGCCGAAGGGTCTGGCAAGAAGCGTGGCGGCCAAGGGGGCCGCCGCGGCAAGGATAGCCAGCAAGAGAGGCCCGCTCGGGACCGCGACAAGAAGCAGGAAGACGACGGTCATGACGAGGACGACGAGTCCGGCGAGCAAGAGTTCCAGAAACCTACGGAGGCCATGTGCGTCGACGGTGGCGCCTCGCTGCACACTTCCCACCGCCAGCTCAAGCAACGGGCGCGTGAGATCACAGCAGCGGAACCATCACTCAATGCTCAAACGCCACTGAAGTGGTCCAGCACGCCTATCATTTTTTACGCCGAGGACCACCCTGATCGCACAACTGCGGTCGGGTGCTTGTCGTTGTTGGTTTAGCCAACAATGCGCAACCTCAAGGTGACAAAAATGCTAGTTGACGGCGGGGCCGGTCTGAACTTGATCTCGCCTGTTGTGATCAAAAGGCTATAGATTCCTGATGGAGACCTCGAAGAGACGGGTACTTTCCAAGGGGTCAACCCGGGAAGGAGTCAGCCGAAGGGTAAGGTCACGCTGCCTGTGACGTTTGGAGGAGAGTTGAACTACCGGACAGAGAGGATTGTCTTTGATGTAGCCGAGATCCCCTTGCCCTACAACGGGATCCTCGGCGCCCGGCTCTAGCCAAGTTCATGGTGGCGTCACACTACACCTACAACACGCTGAAGATGCCTTGGCCGATGACCATCATCACCGTCCCCTCCGACAAGAAGGATGCGCTGATCTGCGCTGACCAACTCTACCGGGAGGCAGTTGCAGCGACTGCCGCTAAGGCACTTGCTCCTGCCGCCGAAGCCCCGGGAGGAAAGAAGACCGGCAAGACCTCTCGCACCCACTCCGGCAAGCGCACCTCTTCGGAGTGTTGTGCTCCCGTCGAGGACGTGCTAGAGAGCTCCACCGGCAAGAGCAAGAAATCCAGAGCTGCGCCACCAGAGACCAAGAAGGTGTCCGTCAAGGAGGATAGCACGGGAGGGGTTTTCACCATAAGCTCCTCGCTTGACAGCAAATAGGAAAGCGCGCTCGTCACCTTCCTGTGGGCGAATTTTGATGTGTTTGCATGGCAAGCATCCGACATCCCCGGCGTTCCCAGGGAGGTGATTGAGCACCATCTTGCCGTCTGTCCTCATGCGCGATCCGTCAAGCAGAAGGCTAGAAAGCAAGCTTTGGAGCGGCTGGAGTTCATCACGGAGGAGATCAGGAAGTTAGAAGCAGCAGGCTTGGTGAAGGGAGTACTCCATCCGATGTGGTTGGCCAATCCAGTGGTGGTGCGCAAGGCGAATGGGAAGTGGAGGCTGTGTATTGATTACAGGGATATCAATAATGCTTGTCCAAAGGACCCTTTCCCGTTGCCGCGCATTGACCAGATTGTTGACTCCACGTCTAGGTGCGACTTGTTATCGTTCCTCGACGCCTACTCAGGATACCACCAGATCTTCATGATGAGAGAAGATGAAGAGAAGACAGCATTCATCACCCATGTGGGACATATTGCTTTTTGCGAATGCCTTTCGGGTTGAAGAGTGCTGGCTCAACGTTTGCAAGAGCGGTCCAAATTGGTTTTGAGCCCCAGCTGCATAGAAATATGGAAGCTTATATGGATGACATAGTGGTCAAAACCAAGGACAAGGCGACACTCGTACAAGATTTGGAAGAGACATTTGCAAACTTGCGCAACGATCAACCTCATGCCGAACCTTGAGAAGTGTGTTTTCGGTGTTCCGTCCGGCAAACTTCTCGGGTTCTTTGTGTCACAACGCGAGATCGAAGCGAATCCAGATAAGATCAAAGCTATTGAGCAAATTGAGGCGCCTAGGCGGATCAAGGATGTGCGCCAGCTCACTGGCTGCGTTGCCGCCATGAGCAGGTTCATTTCCAAGTCCGCCGAGCGTGCCCTTCCCTTTTTCAAAATCTTGAAGAAGGCGGGCCCAATGGAATGGACCCCAGAAGCCGAAGCAGCACTGCAGGATTTGAAGAAATACCTCTCCTCTACACCGATACTAGTTGCGCCTAGACCGCAAGAGCCGTTGCTGTTGTATCTAGCGGCAACGAACCAAGTGGTTAGCGCCGCGCTAGTGGCACAGAGGGAGGTCGACGAAGAGGCAGTAGCAACGGCAGGACTGGCGGATGACGAGCCAGAGCCCCCCTTGGCAGGGCCTAGTGCTGGCAAGGCAAGGCCCCCGGCAGAGTCTGACGCTGGCGGGACGGGGCCTGTGCAACCAAATGGAGTGCTGCAGAAGAAGAAGATGATGCAGCACACGGTTTACTTTGTCAGCTCCCCCTTGCAGGGGGCTAGGTCAAGGTACTCCGGTGTATAGAAATTGCTCTTCGGCCTCATTATGGCCTCGAGGAAGCTGCGTCATTACTTCCAAGCACACGAAATCACTGTCGTCACCAGCCTCCCGTTGCAACGGATACTGCATAACCCAGACGCAACCGGGAGGATTGTGGAATGGGCGTTGGAACTGTCGAGCTTTGGTTTGAAGTTTGAAAGTACTTCGACAATCCAGAGCAGAGTCTTGGCGGAGTTCATTGCATAATGGACCCCAAGGCCCGACGAAGAGATTCAGGAGACCACTCTCCCCAGCAAGGAAGCAAGTCGCAACTGGATTATGTACTTTGACGGGGCTTTCTCGCTGCAAGGCGCCGGTGCTGGTGTGCTGCTTATTGCACCCACCGGAGACCACCTCAAGTATGTAATCCAGATGCACTTTCCCAGGGAGATGTCAACGAACAACACAGCCGAATACGAGGGGTTGCTTGCCGGTCTCAGGATCGCGGCAGACCTCGGGATCAAGAAGCTCATCGACAGGGGTGATTCGCAGCTTGTCGTCAAGCAAGTCAACAAAGATTATCAAAGCCTGTTGATGGAGGCCTACGTAGATGAGGTGAGGAAGCTAGAGGAGCGTTTTAACGGTATACAGGCGGAGCACGTTCCCCGAGTGGAGAACGACATCGCCGATTACCTGTCGAAGCGCGTTGCCCTTAAACTACCTGTGGAACCAGGTACCTTTGTGCTTCGGTTAACTCAACTATCCGTTGAACCCTCAACAGAGCAGAACAAGCGAAGGAAATCAGGCCCCGGCAAGTACTTTCCCGCCGAGCTCCCAGGAGCCGCCGGCAAAGATGTTGCCATGGGCACTGAGCCTGCCCTTGGGCAACCGACTCCGGCAGGGCGTCAAGCCCTAGCCGTCGAGACAGCCGCCCCCATGGCAGAGGAAATGCCTTTAGTCCTTGCCGTCGAGCCCCAGGCTCCGGCATGGGCACAACCTACCGCTCGATTCCTCCAAACAGGGGAACTCCCTGAGGAGCAGGAAGAAGCAGAGAAAGTAGCCTGTCGGTCTGCCATGTATCAGTTCGTCGACAATGCCCTGTATAGAAAAAGGCCGAACGGTGTGAAATTGAATTGCATCCCCCGGGAGGAAGGACTGGAGCTGTTGGCGGAGATACACGGAGGCTTATGTGGCTTCCACATAGGGTCGAGGGCCCTTGCCGGCAAAGCATTCCGGCAAGGTTTCTACTGGCCCACCGCCCTCCAGGATGCAACGACGCTAGTAACCAAGTGTGAAGCGTGCCAGTTCCATTCAAAGAAGCTTCATCAACCAGCTCAAGCTCTCCAAACAATCCCTCTTTCCTGGCCATTCTCGGTCTGGGCGCTCGACATACTAGGCCTGTTTCCCCGTGTTGTCGGGGGCTTTGAGTACTTGTACGTTGCGATCGACAAGTTCACAAAGTGGCCGGGGGTGGAGGCGGTGAGAAAGGTGACAACACAGTCGGCCGTCAAATTCTTCAATGGACTAGTCTGCCATTTTGGTGTGCCAAATAGAGTCATCACCGACAACGACACGCAGTTCACGAGCCACGCCTTCATGCAGTACATCCAGGACCTCAACAGCAAGGTCCGGTTTGCTTTGGTTGCACATCCACGGAGCAACGACCAGGCTGAGAGGGCAAATGCTGAAGTGTTGCGAGGCCTCCGGACAAGGACTTTTGACAGGCTACGCAGGTGCGAACGGTGCTGGATTGATGAATTATCGGCGGTTCTTTGGTCAATCAGAATGACACCAAATCGAGCCACCAGCCAGACACCCTTCTCCCTCATTTATGGGGCAGAAGCAGTACTCCCCATGAAACTCACATACGGGTCACCTCGAGTGCTCGCTTACGATGAGCTTGAGCAAGAGCAGTTGCGGCAAGATGACGCAACGCTCCTTGAGGAAGAACGTCTTTGGGCGGCTGTGCGAGCAGCACGCTACCAGCAAGCCATGCGCCGCTATCATAGGCGCAAGGTTCATGCCCGAAGCTTTGAGGAAGGCGACCTTGTTCTTCGGCACGTTCAGTCGGGCAAGAATTCCAACAAGTTGACGCCGAAGTGGTAAGGCCCTTATCGGGTAATACGAGTCACCAGGCCTGGCGCAGTCCGCCTGGAGACCGAAGATGGTATTCCAGTGAGCAACTCCTGGAACATCGAACATCTTCGCAAGTTTTACCCATAAGGCGCAGTTGTCGGGCTCCCCGGCGAACCACCTTTTGTACAAGCCTTGCCGGCAAGGCATGTAACCCTTTGTACAAAGCCAGGCGCAGACCCTGAGCATAAATAAATGAAGCGCTGGCGCCCTAAGTTTTAGCATGCATGCTAGATTGAGTTTCTCCCTCGGTCAGGGTTGATAGTGCTTAGCGACGACTAACCCCTAGCATAGAGGTCGAGTGTGCGTCTCTCTGTTCTTTCCTATCCTTTTTAGGTTCACAAGATGCATGGGATCTCTGCTGGATCGTTTGAAAGAAAGAGAACAGGCCGACGCCCCGACCCCGGCAAGCCGAGATTGCCGGGGGCTGCAGGCCCGAAGATCCGACCACGGCAAGCCAAGGTCGCTGGGGGCTGCAGATCCAGGTAAGTCCTTTGTCCCCTGATATGCACTCCCGTATGAATTTGGGACGTATGAAACCTCGTTTATTCCTGGGCCACCGTGCTCCCCTTTTCCTGCCCAAGAACTATCCCTTGGGCCAGAACTTGGTTGTAGTTGCGGTGACAAGGAAGCAAACGAGAGGCCTAAACCTACTTTGCCCCTGCCTCCGCCGAGAAGCGTGAGTATGGTCGTAGTAAGGGGACAGCAAGGCCTATTGCTGGGCGACAATGTTTCTTAAAAATAACAAGGATTCGTTCCTTGGCATCGGCCTCGCTCACGCACAAAAACCCGGCAAGCACCCTTTTTCATTAAATACTTCCCAAACAGGTACAGTTCATACGGGATGCAAACATAAGCAAGGGGATTACAAGATTTAAATCCTACAAAGGCCCGTAGGCTTAAACACTGAAAAGAAATAAGATGCCCGTAATCCCTTTCTTGTCTCTCTCCTCAGGAAACGGAACAAGATGGTAGGAGGGCAAAAAGAGCACAGAAGACACCAAGACAACATCCCGGCAGCCGCCCCAAAGAAGGCTGGTGATTATGGTGCCGGGAGAAGAGCTGGAAGATGAGGCAGCGGGCCGGCAATACGCGACGAAGGCGTCGGTGCCCGCGTACTCTGACTTGACGGCCGCCACCCGCCTTCTTCATCTTCTCCGGCCTCCCAAGCCAGCCGCCCAAGGAGGCGACCCCAACAAGTTCAAGGAGCTGGCGATGTAGACGAAGGTGCTGCCGGCGTCACCTTGGGATGGTGTGTCTGACGCCTAGTCGGACCCGTCATCCTCCCGCCCGTTACCCTCGTCGTCGCTGTCGCTGTCCTCCTCGTCACTCCCGCTTGAGGAAGAATCTTCATCATCAGAGGAGCTTTCCATGCAGCACTTTAGGCGAGTTCCAAAGTCTCCAATGAACTTGACGGAGAGCAGGCCGTTCTCTATTAATTTGAAATAGAGAACGAGCCCCGCCGTCAGGCTATGGATGCGAGCAAAGGTCTTCCATCCGCGGCGAGGATACATGACGTGAGGGGCGGGAAAATCAACATCAACCCATGTGCCGCCATTACCGCAGCCCCTCATGTGCAACCTCAGAGTTTGTGGCCGGTCGAGCTCCATCTCCCGGGCGAATGGAGTAGGGAGACGAAGATGACGGCGCGCTGGCCGATGCAGCCTGATGAAGAACTCGCGGGGCTGATCCCCGACGTGGCCCTCCATTGGGGGAGGGACCGCCGGCGGAGGCGAGGCCGATGCGCCACCCCGTCCTCCTCTCCCCCGAGCACCACGGCGACCTCGGCCTCGCCCCCTCCCCCTTCCCCTCGTAGCCGGCTCTGCTGCCACAAGCTCTTGGGAAAGAGGGGCGCGCTGTCGAGCGGATACCCTCATCGCCAACGTCGAAGCACCGGCGCGCCCTCTCGCCATGGCAGAAGAGAGAAAGAAGCCAAGGTGGAAGAAGGTGAATGATGAAACATTGAGGGGTGTCATCCCCCTCCCCTTCTTATAAAGGGGCGGGGTCGGGGCTCGGCCGCCCCGCTCAACCAATCCGGCCGCCAAGAGCGCAGGGAATCGAGGCCGACCCGTTGCTCCAATCAGCGGCGGCCAGGTTTCCCGCCTCGTCCGCCTCATCATTAAAGGCCTGCACCCGCCGCCTGCCACCTTCAAGGCATGGAGGACGCGTGGCGAGTGAACAGAAATCAAGGGGACAAGTGGGGCGACTGTTTTTCACCCCGTGATCGCAGGGCACGAGCGCCTCGAAGGCCACGACCCTATTCCACTCAGTAAATGAGCCGTGCCCCTGTGTTGTCCTCTTTTTATGGGGAAGGCGCGAGCCGCCTCTTTACCACGATGTGACGCATGAGGGCAGCGGCCGCCTCACGCATGCCCCCCACGTCAGGCACGACCGTCCATGACACGCATTCAATGCGGGTCGTGGGGAAGCGCAAGCGAGCGAAGGAATTACTGCGGTAAAATTCCGCCCCGCCTGCCCGCTCACCGTTCGGGGCCTGGCCCAACAACGTGTTGCGCTTATGTGTGACCCAGGCCCGGGGGCTCCTGTTGGTGTACAAAAGTAGGGGCCCTCCTTTTGACTCCTCTAATTGTACATGGGCAGTCAGAGCCGCACCTGCGGCCACACTTAGGAGAGCAAAGGGAGAAACCAGGGGCACAAGACAAGCAGAGCAGTGCCAAGACCAGAGACACAAAGACCAAGATGGCGAGGCAGACTCCCCCGGCAAGACCCTTGCCGGGGCGGCCTCTGCGGCCCTGGCAAGAGCCTTGTCGGGGCAACTTGCCCAACGCCAACAGAGCGGGCCACCCTTGAGCCCAAGGGTTCCAAGACCATCAACCACATAGGAACCAAGGCTCGGGAGGCACCTCCATGGTGGCATGCAGATCTTTGTGAAGATCATAAACATACAAGATCAGATGAGGACCAGAAGACAACGATCCTCGGCGAGATCCTAGCCGAGGAACTCCACGAGACCCCCGGCAAGACCCTTGCCGGGGACGATCGCGATGCCACGACAAGACCCTTGCCGGGGCCCCGGCAAGACCCATGCCAAGGACACCCGCGGGGCCACAGCCAGGCCCGCGTCTGCCAAGGCTCCACGGTCGTTCCCATAGAGCTTCCAGCCCAACCAGCTGGGCAGGCACCTACGTGGCAATGTGCGGCTTCCAGACCGACTCAGCAAGCACCTGCGTGGTGGCATGCAGATCTTCGTGAAGAACCTTCCACCACGCCATCTCAGCAGCCTACCAGCCTACGTGGCGCCGCATGCCTCGTTGGCTTGGACGCGCGTCAGAGCAAGACGGAGCGGTGACAGACGGGACGGGCCTCGTTGCCGTCCCCAATAAAGCAACACGACACCTAAGGAGCGCATTTAATGCGTCTTGTTCCGTAATGACAGGAGATAAGCTTGTACACTGTGCACCTTTCCACCTCCCGTGTGCCACTGTGGCGACCCCTTTGGACTATAAAAGGAGGCCCGAGGCGTCCAGCAGAAGGATTCGGATCTTTTGGACTAGACACACACCGTAGCTAGGTCCAGAGCTCAAGAACACTCAAATATATACACCAAAGCAGGACTAGGGTATTACGCATCCTCGCGGCCTGAACCTGGGTAAAACGATCCTTGTGCTGACTACCAGACCCGCTCTTTGCACAACCCCGCGCCCGCCAACCATAGAAGGGATCCCAGTGATTCCATAGGTGTCGTTCCCACCGACAGCCAGACACCCTTTGCCCTGGTATATGGGGCGGAAGCAGTTCTCCCCACGGAACTCATATATGGGTCACCTCAAGTGCTTGCTTATGATGAGCTTGAGCAGGAGCCGTTGCGCCAAGAGGACGCGACGCTCCTTGAGGAAGATCGTCTTCGGGCTGCTGTGCAAGCCGCTCGCTACCAGCAAGCCTTGCGCCGCTATCATAGCCGCAAGGTTCACGCCTGAAGCCTTGAGGAAGGCGACCTTGTTCTTTGGTGGATTCAATCTGCCAAGAATTCAAACAAGTTGACGCCAAAGTGGGAAGGCCCTTATCGGGTAACACGAGTCACCAGGCCCGGCGCAGTCCGCCTGGAGACCAAAGATGGCATTCCGGTGAGCAATTCCTGGAATATCGAACATCTTCGCAAGTTTTACCCCTAGGGCGTGGTAGCCGGGAACCCCGACGACCCCCATTTTGTACTAGCCTTGCCGGCAAGGCATGTAACCTTATCTACAGAGCTAGGCGCAGACCCTGTGTGCAGTCAAGGAAACGAATCCCTTAGTATGTATAGTTTCCTGTCGATTTCCATGTTTATATGTATACGTATATGCATGCTTGTCCAGGGTACTGTACTGCTTTTTGATTCCAATAAATGTTAGTGGACCACCGAGGTTCCATGCTCTTGCCCTCTCTTCTTTCCAGCCACGGCAAGGACGCGCGATCCCGCCAAGGCCCCGGCTCCGGCAAGAAGTTGAGAAGACCGCCCGGCACGGCGATCCCTGGCAAACCAAACAGATAAAGTTTACCTCTTGCCCATTCGTGTTTGTAACCTATGACTTGTGCATTAGAAAACCTCGCCACTCTTCTTTAAAAACTCGGGTGCTCCCATTTCTGGCCCGAACGCTGCTTCGGTCGGAGTGGTCGTAGTAGCCTTTGCTGAAAGGAGGTGGACGGGGGGCTGGACCCTTTGTCTGTAACCCGGCGGATATGATTCTCCGGCAGGCGCAGAGGGCACCGGCAGGGCAGCTTGCTGGGAGGACACTTTTTTTACATTAAGGAGGCGTTTCGCCTCTGCACGAACATACGCGTGCACGGGTTCCCAGCAAGGCTAGACTTTTTCATTAACATGCTGATGCAAGAACAGAGGTTACAGGACACAAGCATGGGCTCGGGAGATTACATTTTCTAGAAATTAAGATTTGGCAAGTGCCTACAATTTAAAAGAAAGATATGTGCCCCGTGATCTCCGTTCTTGCACCTTTCCCCCCTGGTGCGGCAGGTGAAGGCAAAAAGGGAGCGACGGGGAACGCGCCGATGGAGAGCTTGACGAGGAAGGCCCTCGGCAGGACGCGGTCAGACGGAGCCAGAGTCGGTGTCCTCCCGCTTGACCCCCTCGTCGTCGCTGTCGCTGTCCTCCTCGTCACTCTCGCTCGAGGAGGAGGTTTCGTTGTCAGTGGAGCTCTCCATGCAACACCTTAGGCGAGTTCCGGAGCGCCCAAAGACCTTGACGGAAAGCAGGACGCTTTCCGTCAATGTGAAGTGGAGGACGAGGCCCTCCGATAGGCTATGGGCACGGGCGAAGGTCTTCCACCTGCGGCGGAGATTCATTACGTGAGAGGCGGGGAAGTCGACGTCGACCTGCATACTACCATTCCTGCAGCCCCTCATATGCAGCCTCAAGGCATGTGGCGGGTCGAGCTCCACCTCCCGAGCGAACGGAGTGGGGAGACGGAGGCGACCGCGCACTAGCTTGTGCAGCTTGATGAAGAATTCGTGGGGCTGGTCTCCGACATGGCCCTCCATTGGGGGAAGAGCCGCTAGCAGAGGCGCGGCCGGTGCGCTGCCCTGTCCTCCTCTCCCCCGAGCACCATGGCGGCCTCGGCCTCTCCCCTCCCTCTTCCTCTCATGGTGTGCTCCGCCACCACGAGCTCCCGGGGAGGAGGGGGCGCTGTCGAACGGAGACCCTCGTCGCTGCCATTGGAGCGTCGGCGCGCCCCCTCACCATAGCGAAGGGAAGGAAGGAGTCAAGATGAAAGGAGATGAATGTTGGAAGGATTGAAGGATGCCATCCCCCTCCCCTTCTTATAAAGGGGCAGGGTCGGGGCTCGGCCTCCGCAATCTAAGGACAGCCGGCCCACTTAACCAATCCGGCCACCAGGGGCGCAGGGAATCAGGACCGACCCGCTGCTCCAATCAGCGACGACCCGGTTTACCACCTCAGCATTAAGGCACGTGCCCTCCGCGTCCACCACCTACCCTCCTTGGGGCATGGAGGACATGTGGCGAGCGGGCCAAAATCGAGAAGACAAGTGAAGCGACTGTTTTCCACCCCATGATCGTGGGGCGCGGGCGCCTTGAAGGCCACGACCCGAGTCCACTTAGTAAATGAGCTGCGCCACTGCGTTTTCCTCCTTTTATGGGGAAGGCGCGAGCCGCCTCTTTACTATCCACCATGACGTGAAGCAAGCGTGCTGCAACCGCTCCACGCACGACCCCCACGTCACGCATTCAACGCAGGTCGTGGGGAAACGCAACTGGCGAAGGGATTACCGAAGTAAAGACTCTGCCACACATGCCCGCGCACCGTTCTGGGCCTGGCCCAACAACGCTCTGTGCTTATGGTGGCATGCAGATCTTTGTGAAGACCAAGAACATACAAGGCTAGATGAGAACCAGAAGACGGAAACCCCCGGCAAGATCCTTGCCGGGGACGCTCACAAGACCCCTGGCAAGACCCTTGCCGGGGACACCTGCGAGACCCTGGCAAGACCCTTGCCGGGGACATCTGCGGGGCCGCAGCCAGGCCCACACCTGCCAAGGCTCCACCGCCGTTCCAACACAGCAATCGGCCCGCCAACAAGGCACGCACCTGCATGGCGACATGCAGCTTCCAGGCCAACTCATCAAGCACCTGCGTGATGCCATGCAGATTTTCGTGAAGACTCTTCCACCACACCAGCTCAGCAGCCAGCCAGGCAACGTGGCGGTGCACGCCTCATCAGCCTGGACGCACGTCGGAGTGAGGCGAAGCGGCAACGGACGGGATGAGCTTCCTTGCCGTCCCCGATAAAGTGAGAGGTCACGTTGGCAGCGCATTAAATGCGTCTTGTCCTACGGTGCCAAGGATAGGCTTGTATACAGTGCAAACTTTCCACCTCCTATGTGCCACTGTGGTGACCCCTTTTGAACTATAAAAGGAGGCCCGAGGCGTACTGGGGAAGGATTCAGACTTTTTGGACCCTGCACGCTCTGTTGCTAGTCCAAGAACACCAGATAAGCACAAACCAGCAGGAGTAGGGTATTACGCATCGCTTGCGGCCTGAACCTGGATAAAATTCCCCCGTGTTGATCTCCCATACCCACTCATTGCACAGCCCCGCGCCGCCAACCATAGAAGGGATCCTCGTGATCCCATAGGTGTCGTTCCGCTGACAAAAGGACTACAATAGATCCCCTATACTTGTGGGTCATCAAGACACTTTTCTGGTGCCGTTGCCGAGGAGTGAAGTGCCTTTGGTAAGTGGAATTTGGTAAGGAAACATTTATATAGTGTGCTGAAATTTACCGTCACTTGTTGCTATGGAAAATCATCCTTTGAGTGGTTTGTTCGGGGTATCTTCACCCCGACCGGAAGACCAAAGAGTTGCCCCTCAACCTACTGAACCTACTGGAAATATTTATTATGAAATTCTTCCAAGTATGATAGAGAAACTGCTAGCTAATCCTTATGCAGGAGATGGAACATTACATCCTGATATGCATCTAATCTATGTGGATGAAGTTTGTGGATTATTTAAGCTTGCAGGTTTGCCCGAGGATGAAGTCAAGAAGAAGGTCTTCCCTTTATCTTTGAAGGAGAAGGCATTGACATGGTATAGTCTATGCAATGATATTGGGACTTGGAATTACAACTGATTGAAATTGGAATTTCATCAAAAGTTTTATCCTATGCATCTAGTTCACCGTGATCGGAATTATATTTATAATTTTTGGCCTCGTGAAGGAGAAAGTATTGCTCAAGCTTGGGGGAGGCTTAAGTCAATGTTATATTCATTCCCCAATCATGAGCTCTCAAGAGAAATTATTATTCAGAATTTTTATGCTCGGCTTTCTCGTAATAATCAATCCATGCTCGATACTTCTTGTACTGGTTCTTTTATGAATAAGACTATTCAATTCAAATGGGATTTATTGGAAAGAATTAAATGCAACTCCGAATATTGGGAACTCGACGAAGGTAAGGAGTCAGGCATAAACCTTAAGTTTGATTGTGTTAAATCTTTTATGGATACCGAAGCTTTTCGCAAATTTAGCACTAAATATGGACTTGACTCTGAGATAGTAGCTTCCTTTTGTGAATCATTTGCTACTCATGTTGATCTCCCCAAGGAGAAGTCATTTAAATATCATCCTCCCATTGAAGTGAAAGTAGTAGAACCTATTAAAATTGAAGAAGAAACCATTACTTATAATGTTGATCCTATTGTTCCTACTACTTATATTGAAAAATCACCCTTCCCTGTTAGGATAAAGGATCATGCTAAAGCTTCAACTGTGGTTCGTAAGAGTTATAATAGAACACCTACACCGCCTGAAGAAATTAAAGTTGAACCTAGTATTTCTATGGTTAAATATCTCTTGGTCGATAATATTGATGGGCATGTTATTTACTTCTGTAATGAAGCTGCTAGAATTGCTAGGCATGATGATAAAGATAAACATAGACCCGTTGTTGGCATGCCTGTTGTTTCCGTTAAAATAGGAGATCGTTGTTATCATGGCTTATGTGATGTGGGTGCTAGTGTGAGTGCAATTCCCTTTACTTTATATCAAGAAATTATGAATGATATTGCACCTGCTGAAATAGAAGATATTGATGTTACTATCAAGCTTGCTAATAGAGATACTATATCACCAATTGGGATTGTTAGATATGTTGAAATCTTGTGTGGGAAAATAAAATACCCCACTGATTTTCTTCTTCTTGGTTCCCCACCAGATGATTTTTGTCCCATTATATTTGGTGGACCTTTCTTGAACACTGTTAATGCTAAGATAGATTGTGAAAAAGAAACTATTACTGTAAGTTTTGGGGATGTGTCTCATGAGTTCAATTTCTCTAAAACTCGTAGACAACCCCATGAAAAAGAATTGCCTAGTCAATATGAAATTATTGGTCTTGCTTCTATTGCTTGCCTCCTACTGATCCTTTAGAACAATATCTGCTAGACCATGAAAATCATATGTTTATGATTGAAAGGAAGGAATTAGATGAAATATTCTTTAAGCAAATGCCTGTTTTGAAACACAACTTTCCTGTTGAGATTCTTGGGGATCCTCCTCCACACAAGGGCGATCCCGTGTCTGAGCTTGAATAATTACCTGATACTCTGAAATATGTTTATCTTGATGAAAAGAAGATATATCCTGTTATTATTAGTGCTAACCTTTCAGAGCATGGAGAAAAGAGATTATTGAAAACTCTAAGGAAGCAACGTGCCGCTATTGGATATACTCTTGATGATCTTAAGGGCATTAGTCCCACTCTGTGTCAGCATAAAATTAATATGGAGCCTGATGCTAAACCAGATGGTGATCACCAACGACGGTTGAATCCCAAGATGAAAGAAGTGGTAAGAAATGAAATACTAAAGCTTCTGGAGGCAAGTATAATTTATCCTATTGCTGATAGTGGATGGGTAAGTCCTGTTCACCGTGTCCCTAAGGAGGGAGGTATTACTGTTGTTCCCAATGATAAGAATGAGTTGATCACACAAAGAATTGTTACAGGTTATAGAATGGTAATTGATTTTAGAAAATTAAACAAAGTGACTAGAAAAGATCATTACCCTCTACCCTTTATTGATCAAATGCTAGAAAGATTGTCAAAACATACACACTTCTGCTTTCTAGATGGTTATTCTGGTTTTTCTCAAATACCTGTGTCAAAAGAGGATCAAGAAAAGACTACTTTTACTTGCCCTTTAGGTACCTTTATAGACATATGCCTTTTGGATTATGTAATGCACCTGCTACCTTTCAAAGATGTATGACTACTATATTCTCTGACTTTTGTGAAAAGATTGTTCAGGTTTTCATGGATGATTTCTCCGTTTACGGAACTTCTTTTGATGATTGCTTAAGCAACCTTGATCGAGTTTTGCAGAGATGTGAAGAAACTAATCTTGTCTTGAATTGGGAGAAGTGCCACTTTATGGTTAATGAAAGTATTATTTTGGGGCATAAAATATCTGAAAGAGGTATTGAAGTTGATAAAGCTATAGTTGATGCTATTGAAAAAATGCCGTGTCCTAAAGATATCAAAGGTATAAGAAGTTTCTTGGTTATGATGGTTTCTATAGGAGGTTTATTAAAGACTTCTCTAAAATTTCTAGGCCTCTCAGTAATCTCTTGCAAAAAGATGTTCCTTTTGTCTTTGATGATGATTGTGTAGAAGCATTTGAAATCCTTAAGAAAGCCTTGATTTCTGCACCTATTGTTAGACCACCTGATTGGAATCTATCCTTTGAAATTATGTGTTAGTGATTATGCTGTTGGTGCTGCTCTAGGACAAAGAGTTGATAAGAAATTGAATGTTATTCATTATGTTAGCAAAATCCTAGACAGTGCTCAAATAAATTATGTTACTACTAAAAAATAATTTTTAGCAATTCTCTTTGCTTGTGATAAGTTTAGACCCTATATTGTTGATTCTAAAGTAACTGTTCTCACCGATCATGCTGCCATTAAATACCTTATGGAAAAGAAAGATGCTAAACCTAGACTTATTAGATGGGTTCTTTTGCTGCAAGAATTTGATTTGCATATTATTGATAGAAAGGGTGCTGAGAACCCTGTAGCAGACAACTTGTCTAGGTTAGGAAATGTTCTTGATGACCCACTACCTATTGATGATATCTTACCTGATGAGCAATTAGCTGTCATAAATGCTTCTCGTAGTACTCCACGGTATGCCGATTATGCTAATTACATTATTGCTAAATTTATACCACCTAGTTTCACATACCAGGAAAAGAAAACGTTTTTCTATGATTTAAGACATTACTTTTGGGATGACCCACACCTTAAAGAAGGATTAGATGGTGCTATTAGACGTTGTGTACCTGAGCATGAATAGGAACAGATCCTACGCAAGTGTCACTCCGAGGCCTACGGAGGACACCCTGCTGGAGATAGAACTGCACACAAGGTATTACAATCTGGTTTTTATTGGCCTACTCTCTTCAAGCATGCTCGTAAGTTTGTCTTGTCTTGTGATGAATGCCAGAGAATTGGTAATATTAGTAGACGTCAGGAAATGCCTATGAATTATTCACTTGTTATTGAACCATTTGATGTTTGGGGCTTTGATTATATGGGACCTTTTCCTTCCTCCAATGGGTATACACATACTTTGGTTGTTGTTGATTATGTTACTAAGTGGGTAGAAGCTATTCCGACTAGTAGTGCTGATCATAACACTTCCATTAAAATGCATAAAGAAGTTATTTTTCCGAGGATTGGAGTCCCTAGATATTTAATGGCTGATGGTGGTTCACACTTTATTCATGGTGCTTTCCATAAATTGCTTGCTAAATATGATGGCAACCATAGAATTACATCTCCTTACCATCCTCAGTCTAGTGGTCAAGTAGAATTGAGCAATAGAGAAATTAAATTGATCTTGCAAAAGATTGATAATAGATCTAGAAAGAATTGGTCTAAAAAACTTGATGATGCATTATGGGCTTAAAGAAGTGCTTATAAAAACCCTATGGGTATGTCTCCATATAAAATGGTTTATGGAAAAGCATGTCACTTACCTATTGAACTAGAACATAAAGCTTATTGGGCAATTAGAGAGCTCAACTATGATTTTTAAACTTGCCGGTGAAAACAGGTTATTTGACATTAGCTCACTTGATGAATGGAGAACCCAAGCATATGAGAATGCCAAGTTGTTTAAATAAAAAGTTAAAAGATGGCATGACAAAAGGATACAAAAGCGTGAATTTAATGTAGGTGACCTTCTCTTGCTGCAGAACTCTCGTTTAAGATTTTTTGCAGCAAAGCTTCTCTCTAAATGGGAAGGTCCTTATATTATTGAGGAGGTCTATCGCTCCGGTGCCATCAAAATCAACAACGCCGAAGGCAATAACCCGAAGGTGGTAAACGAGCAGAGAATCAAACATTATATCTCAGGTACTCACATAAATGTTGAAACCAATATAATTAATACCATAACCCCGGAGGAGTACATAAGGGAGACTTACGAGAACGTTTCAGACTCCGAAAAGGAATAGGTATGTGTTACGGTAACTAAACTGATACGTCTCCAATGTATCTATAATTTTTGATTGGTCCATGCTATTATATTATCAATCTTCTATGTTTTATAATCATTTTATAGTCATTTGATATCATTTTTTGGTACTAACCTATTGACATTGTGCCAAGTGCCAGTTGTTGTTTTCTGCATGTTTTTGACATCACAGGAAATCGATACCAAACGGAGTCCAAATGCAGCGAAACTTTTTGGAGATTTTTTTGGACCACAAGACATCCAGTGGGCCAAAGAAGCGCCTGGGGGGTGCTCCGAGGGGAGCATAACCCACCAGGGCGCGCCCTGGTCGGTTGTGCCCACCTCGGGTGCCCCCTGAACCGACTCTTTGCTCTATAAATACCCCAATATTCTAGAACCCTAGGGGAGTCAACGAAAATCAATTCCAGCCATCGCAGAGTCCAGAACCACCAGATCTAATCTAGACACCATCACGGAGGCATTCACCACTTCCATTGGTGCCTCTCCGATGATGCGTGAGTAGTTCTTTGTAGACCTACGGGTCCGTAGTTAGTAGCTAGATGGCTTCCTCTCTCTCATTTGATTCTCAAATACAATGGTCTCTTGGAGATCCATATGATGTAACTCTTTTTGCGGTTTGTTAGTTGGGATCCAATGAACTTTGAGTTTATGATTAGATCTATCTTTTTATCCATGAAGTTATTTGAGTTTATTTGATCTCTTATATGCATGATTGCTTATAGCCTCGTATTTCTTCTCTGATATTTGGGTTTTGTTTCGCCAACTTGATCTATTTATCTTGCAATGGGAAGAGGTGCTTTGTAGTGGGTTTGATCTTACGGTGCTTGATCCCAGTGACAGAAGGGGAACCGACACGTATGTATCGTTGCTACTAAGGATAAAACGATGGGGTCTATTTCTACATAAATAGATCTTGTCTACATCATGCCATCGTTCTTATTGCATTACTCCGGTTTTCCATGAACTTAATACACTAGATGCATGCTGGATAGCGGTCGATGTGTGGAGTAATAGTAGTAGATGCAAGCATGAATTGGTCTACTAATCTTGGACGTGATGCTTATATAGTGATCATTGCCTGGATATCGTCATGATTACTTGAAGATCTATCAATTGCCCAACAGTAATTTGTTCACCCACCGTTTGCTATTTTCTTGAGAGAAGCCACTAGTGGAACCAACGGCCCACGGGTCTCTTTCTCATATTATTTGCCTTTGTGATCTATTTTATTTGCCGTTTATTTTAAGATCTATTAAACCAAAAATACAAAAATACCTTGCTGCAATTTATTTTATTTGGAGTTCGCTCTATCAATATTTACAACTCTCTCACGCCCGTTTGCCAATTTCTGGCGCCGTTGCCCGAAAGGGATTGACAACCCCTTTTACACGTCGGGTTGCGAGTATTTGTTATTTGTGTGCAGGTGCTGTTTACGTAGAGTTGCTTGGTTCTCCTACTGGTTCGATAACCTTGGTCTCATCACTGAGGGAAATACCTATTGTCGTTGTGCTGCATCATCCCTTCCTCTTTGGGGAAATATCGACGTAGTTCTAGCAGGCATCAAAAGGAATTTCTGGCGCCGTTGCCGGGGAGACATCATCAAAATCTACCAGGTTCCTGATCACAAATCTCATCTCCTTGGAATTTACATTATTTTCCATTTGCCTCTCGTTTTCCTCTCCCCCACTTCACAAAAATTTGTCGTTTTATTCGCCCTCTTTTGCGTTTGCCCTTTTCCCGTCAGATCTCATGTCTGCTTGTGTTGCCATGTGCCTTCTATTTGCTTGCTAAAAATTTATTGTTATGGATCTTCATCCACTTGCTAATCTTTTCAAAAGATCCAATTATGATGAACCAATTGCTAGTGAATTGAGTTTGCTAGATCATATTTATGAAGTTTTGCTTGAGATTCATGAATCTGAAAATTGTGATGAAGTTTTAAAAGAAGGAATTTATAAAGTGACTCATGATAGCTCCTTGGATGAAAAGCATGATTGCAATGATGTTATTACGACTTCTACTAATGTCAATTGTGCTAATAATATACAAAACCCCAAGCTTGGGGATGCTAATATTGCTATGTCCCCTACTTATTGCAATGATCATGACTGGGGTGATAATGATTCTTATGATCTTAATAGTTTATTTAAGCCTCATGCTGAATATGTTTGCCATAATATTGAAAGTGGGATTGGAAGAGCGTCAACTTCAGGTAAAAATAATCCCACAAATTTGGGGAGTGTTCAATCTTATGAATTTTTTTGATAAATGTGGGTTCGGAGAGGTCATGACTTTATTTGATGATAATCCCACTGTTTTGGAAGAGTGTCAACTTTGCATGCATGTGGATCATGAAGATAATATTTTATGTGATAGTTATATGTTGAATTTGATTATGATCGTACATGTAATTATTTTGACAGAGGTAAATATGGTTGTAGACATTTTCATGCTACTAAATGACCTCTCGTTATGTTGAGATGGTCAATGTTTTATTCCTCTTCTTTGCATATGCTAGATACTTCTTGTCTTAATATTTTGTTTGCTTATAAAATTCCTATGCATAGGAAGTATGTTAGACTTAAATATGTTTGTCACATGTTTTATGATGCTCTCTTGATGCTTCAAATTTTATCTTTCATCCGAGCATCAATAAAATCTTATGCCAGCTAGGGGCGTGAAGCAATACCACTTGTTGGGAGGCAAACCAATGAATAAAATTTATTATTGCTTTTTGTTTTCCATTCTTGAGTGTTTGCACAATTATGCTACTGTTATGATTGTGTATTTTTTGTTTTAGTTAGTGTTTGTGCCAAGTAAAGCCTTTAGGATCTTCTCGGCTAATAGTCGTTTGATCTTGCTGAAAAACAGAAACTTTTGCGCTCACGAAAACAATTCTCATTTTTAACAAGAGCATGATAAAATACCAATTCTTTTTTTAGAAGATTAATATACAAATTTCTCAGGTTTTCCTAATTTCTATAGATTTTTGGAGTTACAGAAGTATTCGAAATATCCAGATTGCTACAGACTGTTCTGTTTTTGACAGATTCTGTTTTCTTTGCGCTGTGTGCTTGTTTTGATGATCCTATGGTTTTCTTTAATGAGTTTTTGCCATAGAAAAGTTGGAATACAGTAGATATAATGCAAGAATAAAATACGGAATTGGTTTGCTACAGTACTTATAGTCGTGATTTGCTTTCTTATACTAACGGATGTCACGAAGGTTTTGTTGAGTTTTGTGTGATTGAAGTATTCAAGTTTTGGGCTATCTTATGATGAATGAAGGAACAAGGAGTAAGAAGATCCTAAGCTTGGGGATGCCCATGGCACCCCAAGTTATTATCCAAAGAGAAGCAAGCAACTAAGCTTGGGGATGCCCCGAGTGGCATCCCCTCTTTCTTCTAACAACCATCAGTATTTTACTCAAAGCTATATTTTTATTCGTCACATACTATGTGTTCTAGTTGGAGCATCCTGTATGATATGAGTCTTTGCTTGATTTGCTTTGTGTTTTTTGTCTTGATCCCTTGCTGGACACGCTTGTTTGAGAGAGCCAAAATTATTCCATGACTTGTTAGAATTGCTCTTTATGCTTCACTTAAATTTTTAGGAGCTATGGATTTGCTCTAGTGCTTCACTTATATCTTTTTGAGCATGGCATGCTTTAGTATTTTTGAAGAAATGCTCTCTTGCTTCACTTAGATTTGTTTGAGAGTTAGTAAAATTTTCAAGAAATTCTCTCTTGCTTCACTTAAATTATTTTGAGAGAAAGAAAAATTATGCTCATGATCTTCACTTATATTTGTTTGAGCTTATCAAAAGAAACACATGAAAATTAGTTCCAAAGTGATAGATATCCAAGAAGGATATAATAAAAACTTTCATGAATATCGTTGGACAAAATAAACTTGATTCCTTGTAATAGTTTTTGAGATATGATGATGTGATATGTGAGTCATGTTGATGAGTAATTATGCTTTAGTAAGAATATTGGTGTTAAGGTTTGTGATTCCCTATGCAAGCACGAAATTTGATAGTCATGCAATGAAATTACATCCTACTTGTGGTGCATTATCCGATGTTAATTATGCTTAATGCACGTTTATGAGATTATTCATTTCTTGGTTGGTCGCTTCTCAATATTTTGCTAGCCTTCATTTTTGCACTAAGTATGATCACTACTTGT
This sequence comes from Triticum aestivum, assembly GCF_018294505.1. Taxonomy (NCBI): domain Eukaryota; kingdom Viridiplantae; phylum Streptophyta; class Magnoliopsida; order Poales; family Poaceae; genus Triticum; species Triticum aestivum. The sequence continues at coordinate 135,851,260 of NC_057811.1, read as the reverse complement.
GCGTCCAAAATCGTCTAAACCACTTTTGCCACATGAGTCCACTATACCTACCTATATGCGGTATTATTTTTCCGTTCTAAGCAAATTTGTATGTGCCATATGTAATTTTCAAAATAAATTTCTCTTTTGTGTGCTCGTACCGCTCGCGAGGCAGTGAGCGGTGGCCAATATTTTCCATGCTAGATGTGTTATTCTCACGATGAGTGTTTATTCACTTGTCATTGCACGAGAGTAAGGCGAAGGTATTAGGGATGCCCAGTCCTGAAATGAAAAATGAATTTACTTTATGTTGTCAAATAATAAATTCCTTGGAAAGTGTTGGTATGGAAGGCACCCGTGGATACGGTTAGCCATGGAAAGTGAAAGTATGGTGGAAAAAGGAATAAACTTTATTTTCTGTTTGGGAACCACCTATGATATATCTAGCATGGAAAGTATTGGGAGCTCTAAGTCGTTTTCGTTGGTGGGAAAAGTATGCCTCTCAAAATGTTTTTATCTTCTCAATTTTTGCTTTGAGCTTTGGCACCTCTACAAATCCCTACTTCCCTCTGGGAAGGACCTTTCTTTTACTTTATACAATTTTTATTTTGAATTTGAGTCTCCATCTTCTGTTATAAAGCACCAACTAGGAGGCACTATGATCATACTTGAGCATTGGGTGTAGCTAATATGCGAGTGTGTTTCATGAATGGATCAATGATTGAGCATGATGGGCTAGGGATAGCTTATTTTAGCATTAATATTTTGAAAGACATGGTTGCTTGTTGATATGCTTGACTATTTAAGTCTCATGTCAAAACTAGACTATTGGTTTGAACCATATAAAATTCCAAATGTCCATGCTATAAAGAAAAGAATATGAGATGACATGTTAGGCAGCATTCCATATCAAAAATTCTGTTTTTATCATTTACCTACTCGAGGATGAGCAGGAATTAAGCTTGGGGATGCTGATACGTCTCCAACGTATGTATAATTTTTGATTGTTCCACGATGTTATATTATCAATCTTAGATGTTCTTTAATCATTTTATAGTCATTTTATACCATTTTTTGGTACTACCCAATTGACATAGTGCCAAATGTCAGTTGTTGTTTTCTGCTTGTTTTTTACATCACAGGAAATCGATACCAAATGGAGTCCAAACGCAGCGACACTTTTTGAAGATTTTTTTGGACCAGAAGACATCCAGTGGGCCGAAGAAGCGCCCGGGGGTGCTCCGAGGGGAGCACAACCCACCAGGGCACGCCAGGAGGCCCAAGCGCGTCCTGGTGGGTTGTGCCCACCTCGGGTGCCCCTTGAACCGACTCTTTGCTCTATAAATACCCCAATATTCCAGAAACCCTAGGGGAGTCAACGAAAATCAATTCTAGCCACCGCAGAGTCCAGAACAACCAGATCCAATCTAGACACCATCACGGAGGGGTTCACCACTTCCATTGGTGCCTCTTCGATGATGCATGAGTAGTTCTTTGTAGACCTACGGGTCCGTAGTTAGTAGCTAGATGGCTTCCTCTCTGATGATGCGTGAGAAATTTCTTGTTAAAAAACTTAAACCTCATGGACAATAGTAACCTTGCATTTAATAGGAAGAATGTGATGAAGTTTCTGTTTGCCTGATTGGATGCATAACCTTCCATCGTTATTGTCCTCAAACGAATTTCATGAGAACTGAGAAAATCTGGTGCTTATTACACCACCGATTGGTTATATGTTTTGTCCATGTGTTGCTGCCTACATAGACATGAAGATTGAAAACAGGTTAGGTCTAAAAAAATAGTATGTTGATAGAGCGACAGCCGAAAGGTAAGTCTAGTACAATATATATGGGCTTTCAATGTGCATGAAATAATCACCTGTATATACAAATTCTCCAGACATGGAAAGCATCACAGCAAGCCAATAATTTTGTTCAGATCAATACTAAACATTCCGATATATAAGATCTTGACAAAATCCAACACATTGATAGGCTATCGATGGACGAACTCTTCATTGAGCATATAACATAATATTAGTATCCAAAGTGTACTCCAAGATGATATAAAACTTGTGCGCACAAATGAAAAATGCATCTTGTGATTACAAAATTGTAGATGATAATATACACTACCTGAATAAGTGTGGAGCCAAACATCATGTTGTGATGTACAAAGAATCAGGAATTACACCCAAGGCCTCAAGTTTAGGCGTAGAGACGACAGTTATTTGCGAAGGTTTATAACAATAATCAAGGATCAACCATTCAACTGAAGGAGCATCTTCGATGATGAGCTGATGTCCTTCAAAATAATTTCCAATGCTTTTAAGGTGAGGCGACTTTATTTGGAGAAAATGGATATGGATTTCTGATCCGAAAACAAGCAGCAAGCGCTCCAGGGCAGGGCTAGCGGATTGGATGACGCTGTGTAGTGAGGCCTTCGACAGATCAACCACCACAAGCGAAAGTCTTTTTAGCAGTGGGAGTCGAATCATTAGTACCAGATTGTCTGGTAGATGACACCGGGCTATGGTGAGGGTGTGGAGAGAGGAGGAAAACCACGAGATGGACAACGGTGGTGTGGGCACAAATACATGGAGTTGGGATCCCGGCATATATTTTTCGTAGTAATGGTAGAACTCAAGCCGCTGGAGTTTTTCGAATTCAGTGGATGCCAGCCAGGCGTCCATCATGCGGGGTATGGATAGCAGGTAGCGTGTCAGGATGCAGAGGCGTTGAAAGGGGCCCTGGTGGGAGGAGACGATGGCTCTAAGGAGATCAAATTCAGGAAGGACAGATATCTGACGACAGTCAAGATTAAGAGGCGCGGTGCGCTAGAGAGTGCGCCACCGAGATGCGAGGACTTGTGCGCGGCAGCCATCCTTGGTGGGGAGAAGGGAGATGATCTCCCCAAGGATGTCGTCCGGGAGATCGCGGTCCACCGGAGATTCTAGGGGTTCCTCAGATCCGGGTGGGCGGGGGGGGCTCGCCGCTTCTCCCCGCGCTGCCGAGTGTGGGATCTACAACCGGCATCGCCTCTGGCGGGAGCCTCATCTTCTTGGCGCTGGGGCTAGCCGATTCCATTTTCCTTGCGGGCGTCGTGTCGAGCTCACGGGTTTGAGTAGAGTAGCGAGAGATGAGCCTAGTGGCAATGCAAGTGGGGAAGAAGGATGGCTGGGGTTTTCTGTAGGAGCGAGGACGAAGAGGAGCAGGCTTTTTCTGTACGAGTGAGGAACAAGGTGTGCGGGGGTTTTCTGTACGAGTGAGGAAGATGGGGACCGGGGGGAATTGCGAGGCGACAGAAGCGGGAGAGTACAGCGAGCTGCAGTATAAGTGGAAGCGAGGAGGATGGAGGGTGTTTCCGGGATCGCCCCCTCTTCAAGAAATATGGGCTTTTCCTCACAAAAAACAAAAACAATTGGGCTTTAAGATGGATAGGCTTTTGTATCGGCCCAGTCGGCTGCCCGTGTATCGTACTGGAGGGACTTAACACTAGAGGGGGCCCATTAGAGACACTCTCCAGCTCTCCAGCTTATTGCCCATTCGAAAGAAAAAGAAGACGCCTCCAACTTAATTATGGCTCCTCATCGGTAACATTTTTCAACTTGAAAAAAAGTTATAGCTCCTTTTCGGGCCGGCTTGGCATCCACCAAATTAGATGAATGTTTACTGTATGCAGACACTCACACTGGTCGTAGCGCGGAAAAATGAGGGGTCAAATAACATGCCCAAAATATACATAGATTGTAAAGGTTGACAAGCTAACATTCACACTAAACTAAGCTTCACAAGATACGGTATGCATACTAGCTAACATTCACAAGCACTTAAGTTCAGCATGTTTAAGCATCTAAATGATTCACAAGACTATAACCAAGACAAAGCTGTGAGAAGGTGTAGAAATAAAGAAAAAATGATAGATGCTTCTCTGAGCAAAGGGCCTCCCTACGCACGCACTAATTTCCTGGGGATGCTTCTTTCTGCTCGAAGTTGCGTGCACACTTTGCGCATGTTGGCAACTCCACAGCTAGGTTGATGGCTCATCTTGCAATTTACACTGACACATTGCAGCAAACAGAGGACGCAATAGGGATCACTCAACATCAGACTATTTTGTGCAGTTCCACTGAAATCATCTTCATTGTCCTGAATGTGAAAAGATAGGAAAGCGCTATACTTAAACAGCGCCGCAAAATAGTAGCAGATATCAATAGCTCGGCATGACAAAACACAATCATCTAGACGAAGGGGATATTGACCTGCGTGAGGAAGATTATGCATAATTTTATAGGTGGTTAGTTGATTTCCACCTTGGGATCTCCTACGATGGCACGGAGTAAATTCTATGCAATTGATGAGCGCAATTCCTTCCGTGTGGCTGTAGAAAATTTGTCCAACTAACCCCAATATCTTTTTTGTGTAGTTCCACTAAAATAATGCACCGCTGTTTGCACGACCCCTACTCACCGGCCAGGCCATCAATGACTCAGTATCTTTTATCTTGCGTTGACGGAGCGGCTGTAGTGCTTGTCTGCTCCTCCACACATGACAGGCTCATTCCACACTGCAAACAACAAGTCAACGTATGAATAAGCTTATTTCATCTTGCGTTGGTTATTCTACCTAGTTAAGAATGTAGGAATACCTGGAGCACCGTGAGGTCAGCTGACAGCAGGTTCCACTAAAATTGAGGTTTGTGCTTCCGTTTGCACAAATAGACACCATATGGAGATAGACAACCTTGTTTGCACAAATATGTAACATGGTTATTTAAGCAGTGTCATTTTTTGCAGCGGCATATGATTAACAACAACATCTGATATGTTATCAATGGCATTACAGTGACAGTATGAAAAAGTGCCATGAACTAAGAAGTGCCATCACATGAAATCAACACCGGCACTAGATTAACGGGGCTTACACTAACATGCATAACAATTGCAGTATGACTATGTGATGACAAATTGGGAGTAGCACTTGATTAGTACGTACGTGCATGGTTAACAGGAACGATCGTTCTAACAAAGGGTGATACGGAAAGGAGAAACACATCATCGTCTCAACCATTGTGCAATTAAATTTTGTGCAGTTCAATGGAGATGCAGCTATGTTGCCGGTGTCAGAGTTTAGTGTAACCGCCCAAAACACTCTTTATGAGAAATAAAGCAAGACAGAAGCATTTCATAAAATGGTGGTGGCATTGATTTGGCAATAGATTGACAGCAGCATTACTTAACAGCGACATCACATTAACAGTGTCATTGTTTCATTTTACCTGTGATGTTAGATTAACAGCAGCAGTAAGGGCATAGGGACAGGGGAGGCACAAGCAAGTTTTACTACCACTGAGGCATAAAGTGGTGAGGCAGAGGTGTTGCCGACTGCGGCAAATATGCAAAGGATGTCTGGATTTGTACATTTTTTGTTCTCGTCAGTGACCTTTCCTATGTGACCACAGGAAATCTAGACGTGCTCATTCTAGGTTGCATTGTTGACTGAACACCCCCCACTTTATGTCCTTTTTCGACCAAGAGACCGGTCGGGCCAGCATCTTAATTTCCCTTTCCAACCAAGAGATCGATTCATTAGCTAGTACCTGCAGTACATTTTTTCCTCTAATAGTAAAAATTTAGGTGGTGTTCAAGTGTTTGACAAGCCGACAGAGCTAGCAACATGGAGAGATTTGTAATACTAGAAGAATATCCACATGCAGGATACAGCGACGTGGGGAGCAATCCTAACTTGATGAAAAAAAGGCATGCATCAACGTGGGGAGCTAGGCCATTAGAACAAGGCCGGTTCTAAAAAAAGTTATACCTCCGGTCTGCGGGATGTGGCGTGGCAGGCGGCGGGATCTGCCAACTCGTCGGCGGGGAGAAAGGGTGAGGAGGACCTCCCATGCCGGTGCCAGGTCAGAGAAGACGGCGCGCGTCGGCTTCCTCCCTCGCCACGGGAGACCACTGATGTCTACTGCAAAACTTGTTCTTGTAGACTCGTGTTGGGCCTCCAAGCGCAGAGTTTTGTAGGACAATAGTAAATTTCCCTCAAGTGCATGACTTAAGGTTTATCAATCCGTTGGGAGGTGTAGGACGAAGATGGTCTCTCTCAAACAACCCTGCAACCAAATAATAAAAAGTCACTTGTGTCCCCAACACACCAAATACAATGGTACATTATATAGGTGCACTAGTTCGGTGAAGAGATGGTGATAAAAGTGTAATATGGATGGTAGAAATATATTTTTATAATCTGAATAATAAAAAACAGCAAGGTAGAAATTGATAAAAGTGAGCACAAATGGTATTGCAATGCTTGAAAATGAGTCCTAGGGTCCTAACTTCGCTAGTGCAACCTCTCAACAATGCTAATATAATTGGATCATATAACCATCCCTCAACGTGCGATGAAGAATCACTCCAAAGTTCCTATCTAGCGGAGAACATAAGAAGAAATTGTTTGTAGGGCACGAAAACATCTCAAAGCTATTCTTTCCAATCAATCTATCCTAGAGTTCGTACTAAAATAACACCAGCCTATTCTTTCCGATCGATCTAACCAAGAGTTCGTACTAAAATAACACCATATGATACACATCAACCAACTCTAATGTCACCGCGAGTATCCGTGAGTTGATTATACGATATGCATCAAAAAATTTCAGATTCATAATATTCAATCCAACACAAAGAACCTCAAAGAGTGCCCCAAGATTTCTACAGGAGAAACAAAGACAAGAACGTGCATCAACCCCTATGCATAGATTACCCCAATGTCACCTCGGGAATCCACGAGTTGAGTGCCAAAACATATATCAAGTGAATCAATATGATACCCCATTATCACCACTGGTATTCATAGCAAGACATACATCAAGTGTTCTCAAATCCATAAAAGTATTCAATCTGATAAAATGAAATCTCAAAGGGAAAACTCAATTCATCACAAGATAGAGAGGGGAAAACACCATATGATCCGACTATATTAAGAAAGCCCCCGATACATCAAGATCATGCCATCAAGAACACGAGAGAGAGAGAGAGATTAAACACATAGCTACTGGTACAAACCCTCAGCCCCAAGGGTGGACTACTCCCTCCTCATCATGGTGGCCGCCGGGATGATGAAGATGGCCACCGGTGATGATTTCCCCCTTCAGCAGAGTGCCGGAACGGGGTCTAGATTGGTTTTTTGTGGCTACAGAGGCTTGCGGCGGCGGAACTTCTGATCCAGGGTTACTTCTAATGGTTTCTCTATTTTTAGGACTTTTTTGGCGTTGGTTTCACGTGAAGATGGGCCTCGAGGTGAGCACAGCCCACCGGGGCAAGCTGGGCCCACCAGGCGCGCCCCGGTGTCTTGTGCCCTACTCCTTCACCTTCTGGTCCTTCCACGAAGCTTTGGGGGTCTCTTTTGTTCCAAAAAAATCGTTAAAAAGTTTCAGCTCATTTAGAGAACTTTCATTTCTGCACAAAAAACAACACCACGGTAGTTCTGCTGAAAACTTTGGTTCCCGCAGAAAAAAAAGTTTCAACTTAGGATTCATGTGTCCTCTTGCCTCAAGATTGTCTCGTTACAACATTCCATCAAATACAAATGAAACTACCATCGCTGCTAATGCATATCAATGGTTCGCAGATCAGCGCCAATATTCACATCACAACTGAAGACAAAGTTGTGAGAAGGTGTACAAATAAAGAAAATTATATAATTGATAGATGTTGTTCATAGGCATGGCTCGATTTCCTGGGCACAGTGTTCATTGGTTGGCACCTAGTTTCACACAGCTCTGTAGCCAAGAAAGAGGTGTGTGGAGGACATCACAATCCGATCATTTTGTGCAGTTCCACTAAAATCGAGCTGATCATCCCTGTTTGCAAAGATATTCATTCAGTGTAATTACAATAATAGTGGAACTAGATGATGAAACATAACACACACAAATAGAAACCGATCACCTCTGCGATCTCTCTTTAGGACTAACTACTTGTTGGAGAAGATTAGGCACAGAGTTGGATGAGGAGGATAGCAAAACCAATCTCCCTTTCTGCAGTCCCACATAAATGTAGAAACGTTGCCTGTGTGACATTTTGGCGGAACTGCACAAAACACTCTTAAAAAAAGTGATTTGTGCAGTTCACCAAAATGTCACAATAGCAACAAGGTGAAATGGATAGCCCTGTTTGCAAAAAGAGGTATAAAGGAAACAATTACTGCCCAATAAGAGGAGTTGAAGACACATACATCGACAGAAAAGAAGCATATTCCATGTCATAAGGGATAGATAGCAGCATGGTGGTTTGAGGACAAGGTTGCAAGATGGAAAGTACGCTGGCCGAGATCGTTTTAAGCAAAGAACTAAAGAAGATCCACATGCAGGATTTTCCACATGCAGCAACGTGGGAAGATGGGAAGTGGAGCATGGCCGGAGGAAGTTGTACCTGAGGGTCATCGGGATGTAACTAGGAGGGCACCGGCAGCCGAGATATGCCCACACCGCGGCAGCGAGCAAGTGGTGAAGGCCCTACCGCGCCAGAGCTTGGTCAGAGAGAACGGCGGGTACCGCAGATCAGGACGTGCTGCCTCAACGCCATCGAACGGAGGAACGATGCACATCCTACCTTTCCGCCAGTGGACTGGATGCGGGCTGATCAGTGACCAACGGTGAGAGAGAGAGGCCACTACCGCCTTGTGTGAGATAGTGTGACGAGAGACAAACCCCGGCAGGCAGGCTCCATTGTATATAGTGGAGCGGATTTCTTTTTTCCCGACGACAATCGTTTTATATTCTGTACGTGCCATTGAGGAATATAACTTTATTTAATACTAACATGTCAAGTCGAACTTTGTTCCGTCTACGCGTGGTACATGACCCTTCTTCGAGTAAACACCGCCACACGCGTCAAATTATCACGTGGGCTGCCTTTTCGTACAGAAATGAACTCCACCGTGTACCTGCGCAGGTGTGGCCGGGAACGAGACGTGAGTACGTGCGTCGTGAGTGCACCTCTTCTTTACGTGCAGGTACGTACGTGGGTGGGTGTGAGAGAGATGGTTTGTGTGAAATAGAGGCAATGTGTCGATGATATCTCAAAAAAAAAATAACATATGCAATGTGTGTGAAACAGAGTCATGGATATATCATATATAGAGGGAGTGATCCACGAGAAGAGAGTGGAGGGATAATCGGCGTGAGATACTGATAGAATCTAAAACGCGGATGAAGTGTGTGGGTGCGCGGTCGATAGAGAGTGCCATCGAATTTGTGTTTGCCCACGTCAAAGATACAGGACGGTTGGCCTACTGGAATGTGAGAGGGCAGATGTGCAGTTTGTCTTTGTGGCATGGATACCTACCTACAACGTTCGACTATCGGTGTGTGTGGAGGGGAGAGGGTAGAGACCTAATGTCGGAGTAAATGGCCACGGGTAGCCTAACCGACTGCCCCTGGTTCTTCTGAAAAAATTATCAGGCCTTCGGGCCTCCAAGCACTCCGAGCATTGGGCCGCCTTCCCTAGCCGGCTACCTCTGAAGCCGACTCCCGGAAGGCGACCCAGCCTCACCAACTCCTCCCCAGGACGACTACGGGGTGGCCGACTCCAAGAAGTCGACCAAGAAGGATGCCGACTCCTAGGAGCCGGCCGAGACCATAACCACCAAAGCTGTTCCCACATAACGGCGACACGACGGGGTGTGGCCACAGTGCGGCCCACTACCCCCAAAGCCCGAGGCGGGCATGGCTACAGGAGGCCGTACGGGACGGCCATCTCCCGTGCGGCTCGGCACTGTAGCCATGCTGGCCTCGACGTCACCCACGACCGACTCCCGTACGGCCCGCGGGCGGCGGGCCCCTTCAGCCAGGGAGAGGCGTGAAGGCGACCCGGCCTTTCCCAGTCGGCCGAGAGCGTAGCCGGCCTCCAGAAGCCGGCTACTCCCTTCCTCGAAGCAGGAGCCCCATTAAGGAGAGAAGACGAGGTAAGGCTACAGTGAGAGCCCCCGAGGCGGCCCATTGTAGCCACGCTTACCTCGACAAAGCCCTCGTCATCAGAGGCGCGGCTACAGTAAGCAGCCGCCGACAAGACCCTAGGCGGTGGGGCCGGCCTGTCGACCAAGTAGCCGGCAGCCGGCGGGACCCACCAGCCGGTGGGACCCACCAGCCGGCGGAGAAGCCGGCGAGCGTAGACACTGACGGCTGGGACCAGAGCCCAGCCGGATTACCATTGTACCCCCGGGGGGTAGGCCTATATAAACCCCCCGGAGCACCCATGCAAAGGGTTGGCCTCTGAGCATAGTTTGCTTCTAAGCATAGCACACACACACCATAGATAGAGAGAAGCAAGAGCTAGCCTTGTTCTTCTTCTCCCTTGATCTCAACAGCTCTAGGAGCGATTGTAGCTACCTTTCATCGATCTAGTGATCATGCGGAGACCCTGCAGAGCAGGACTAGGGGTGTTATCTCCTCGGAGAGCCCCGAACCTGGGTAAGATCCGCCGCCGTGCATGTCTTCGCCTCATCCCGTTTCCAGGCACCGGCGACGTTTTATTGGCTCCCACAATGATAAGCCATCCCTTGGCATATGTCGCACCAACCACCCGACATTTGGCGCCCACCATGGGGCCAGGTGCACCGTCGTCCGGAGACCTGTTCTGGACGGGAACCCTCTTCCTCCCCCGCGAGCGCAGCCAGCCTGCTGCGCCCGATGGCGTTTGCCACGATGCGCTGCAAGGCGTCGACGACGCCAGCGCTGCGAGCTGCCTCGCCGATCTGCTCGGCGAGGCTCGCATCTCCGACTAGCCTGCGTCCGACGCAGGCACCGACTACCCCGAGAGCCGCCTCGTCAGCCTCCTCGACCAGCTTCACGTCTCCAGCGAGCCTGCTGCGGACATGGAGTCAGTCGGCTCCACCGACCCGATGCTCATCGATTCCGACACCGCGTCGCTTGACGCCTACCCCTCAGACATGGTGGTCTTCGACGACCCCCTCCCTGGAGCTGACAGCGGCAGCAGTGCTGTCACCGAAGTGCTGGTCATCAGCCACGTCTCCAACTCGGGCGAGAATGCCCGCGACGCTAAGCAAGCGGCGATGCACGACCTCTCCGTCCCCATCCCGGCCGACGCCGACGCCGAGACCCTGGAGGCACGCCACCTTGCCCTCATCGCGGAGGGCCAGAAGATAGCCTTGATGAGACGCCTCACCGAGGCCCACCAGCGCGAAGTCGACCGCGCCGCCTTCGGCACGCCGCCGCCTAGCGGCCCGAGCTGAGCCGGCTTCGTCCAGAAGCATGGCGCAGCCGTCGCCAGCATGCTGGGTGCAGATCGCCCCGTCTACGCCACCCCGCTCGAGAATCTGCGAGCCGCTCAGGCGGCTGCAGAAGAGCTCAATGGGCTGGGAGCCGATGAGCTCCCCTACATGATGAGACGGATCCAACAGCTGCTCGACGCGGCTGCAGAACGGCACGAAGCCGGCGCCCGTGCGGATAGTCATCCCCCGCGCCGGGAGCACGCTGCGACGTCCCGCTCGCCGACTGCGAGCGGCGCGCTAGAAGAAAGACAAGGAGTCGGCTGCCAGCCGCAGCCAGACTCGCATGACCATCGAGCGCGACGCGGATGGCCGCCCTCGAGCTGTAGAGCACCAAGGAAATCCGCCTCCTCCCCCGCCTCGAAGAGAAAGACGCCTCACTCCGCCGCCTATCACACATCCAACTCTTGGCGACCGACTTGGCCGCCGAGAAGGAGTCGGCGAGAGCGACGCCTGCCATAGGATCGACCGCCTCGCTCGATCCTTGGCACTAGAAGAAGACGATGTCGGCCCGCCCTGCTTTGGCCCCCGCATCCGCGACGAGCCCTTCCCCAAAGGGTTCTCGCTCCCCAGAGATACGCCCAAGTACAACGGCTCAGTGAAGCCGGAGGACTGGCTCATCGGCTACTCCACGGCCGTCAGCATAGCCAACAGCAACCGGCGCGTCGCCGTGAAGTACGTCCCCCTCCTGCTGCAAGGCACGGCGCGCACATGGCTCAACAGCCTCAAGCCCTACAGCATCAACAGTTGGCTGGACTTCACCGAAGTTTTCGTCCGCAACTTCACCAGCACCTACAAGCGGCCTCCCAAGCCTCGCCAGCTCTCCCTCTGCGTCCAGGGGCCCAACGAATCGACCCGTGACTACCTCACGCGATGGGCCGAGCTCCGCAACTCCTGCGAGGGGGTGCACGAGGTCCAAGCCATCGAGTACTTCACCGCCGGGTGCCGAGAGGGCACCCTCCTCAAGCACCGACTCCTCTGCGACGAGCCGGCTACCCTCGACGAGTTACTAGTCACCGCCGACAAGTACGCCACAGCCGACTCCTCGATGAAGACCGAGCTCCGAGTGGACGCCTCGGGGAAAGTAATTGCTCCGGCTCCTAAGACGCCGGCAGGCGACCCTAATCGGCGCCACTACCAGAATGACCACAAGCGCAAGGGCCCCATGCCGACTTCCTCCAGTCGGCAGGTGGCCACAGTTGAAGACGAGCAGCCCGAGGAACGGCCCGCTCCCAAGAAGAAGGGTGGCCGGCCGCCCTGGCAGCCGTCTTTCTCCTACGAACAAGCACTCGATGCCCCCTGCAAGTTCCACAGCGGCGCGAATTCTTCCAACCACACAACCCGGAAATGCCACTGGCTCACCCGCATCACCAAGGGCGAAGGAATGCTGCCGCCTCCGCCTCCCAGCCTGCCGCCTCCAGCCCCTCAGCAGCCGGCGGCTCGGCCAGCGGTCGGCGCCATCCAAGACGAATTCCCCGAAGAGCACGCCGCCTACGTCGTCTTCACAAGTCAAGCCGACGACAAGCGCAGCCGACGCCGGTAGCACCAAGAAGTGAATGCAGTCGCCTCTAGCACCGCCGACTTCATGCACTGGTCAGAATAGCCAATCAGCTGGAGCCAGGCCGACCACCCAGAGGTGATGCCCTCGCCTGGCTCCTATGCAATGGTCTTGGACGTCACCCTCGCGACGGAGAGGCAAGTTGCCAGATTTTCCCGCGTCCTGATAGACGGCGGAAGCAGTATCAACATACTGTACCGCGATACCATGGAGAAGCTGAACATCAAAGCAAAGCAGCTCATGCCGAGTCGCACCGTCTTCCATGGTATCGTACCCGGCCTGTCTTGCTCTCCAATCGGCAAGATCAAAATGGATGTTCTCTTCGGAGACAAAGATCATTTTCGCCGGGAAGCAATATGGTTCGAGGTAGTGGATTTGGAGAGCCCCTATCATGCATTGCTTGGCCGACCTGCTTTGGCCAAGTTCATGGCTGTGCCCCGCTACGCCTACCTGAAGATGAAGATGCCGAGCTCGAAGGGGATCATCACGGTAGCCGGCAATTACAAGAAGTCCATCGAGTGCGCCATGGCCAGTAGCCGGCTGGCCGAGTCCCTCGTGGTGGCAGAAGAGAAGAAGATGTTGGAACGGGTTGTGGCCATGGCCGGCAAGCAGCCGGCCTTTTCCCCCAACCCCAAGGATTGTGATGCGCAGGGCTCCTTCCAGCCTGCAAAAGAAACGACGAAGATACCTCTGGACCCGGAGCACCCGGAGAGGTTCGCTGTCATTGGGGCAAACTTGGACAGTAAATAGGAAGGCGAGCTCGTCGACTTCCTCCGTGAGAATCGAGACATCTTTGCATGGTCCCCAAAGGACATGCCGGGTGTCTCGAAGGATTTCACCGAGCACAAATTACATGACCGAGATGATGCGAAGCCGGTCAAGCAGCCCCTCCGCCGACTGTCGGAAGAGAAGCGAAGAATTGTGGGAGAAGAGATAGCCCGGCTCCTTGCAGCCGACTTTATCATGGAAGTGTTCTTTCCAGAGTGGCTTGCCAACCCAGTTTTGGTTCTGAAGAAGAATAACAAGTGGCGTATGTGTATAGACTACACTAGTCTGAACAAGGCCTGCCCAAAGGATCCGTTTGCTCTGCCACGGATTGACCAAGTGATACACTCCACAGCCAGATGCGAGCTGTTAAGTTTTTTGGATGCATACTCAGGGTATCATCAGATCAAGTTGGACCCGGCTGACCGCCTGAAGACTGCCTTCATCACACCCTTTGGAGCTTTCTGCTACCTGACAATGACATTCGGCTTGAGAAATGCCGGTGCCACTTTTCAGCGTTGCATGCAGAAATGTCTCTTGAAACAACTCGGCATAAATGCCCACGTCTACGTAGATGACATTGTGGTGAAGACAGAGAAGCGCGGTACCTTGCTGGAAGACCTGAAAGAAACATTTGCCAACTTGCGCCGATTCCAAATCAAGCTCAACCCAGAGAAGTGCGTGTTCGGAGTGCCAGCCGGCCAGCTGCTAGGCTTCCTGGTCTCCGAACGCGGCATTGAGTGCAACCCCGTCAAGATCAAGGCCATCGAGAGGATGGGGATTCCCACCAAGCTGCGAGATGTGCAGAAGTTCACTGGCTGCTTAGCCTCCCCCTGTACTGACTCATGAAGAAGTCCACTCACTTTGAGTGGAATGATCAAGCCGACCAAGCCTTCCATGAATTGAAGAAAATGCTGACCACTCCGCCTGTCCTGGCTGCGCCGACTGAGAAGGAGCCCATGCTCCTCTACATCGCCGCGACTAGCCGAGTCGTCAGCACTGTTGTTGTGGTCCAGCGCCCGGAGGAAGGCCGAGCCCAGCTAGTCCAGAGGCCGGTCTACTATCTCAGCGAAGTACTATCCAGCTCAAAGCAAAACTACCCGCACTACCAAAAGATGTGCTATGGGGTGTACTTCGCTGCCAAGAAACTGAAGCCCTACTTCCAAGAGCACCCCATCACGGTCGTGTGCACTACCCCGCTCGCCGAGATCATAGGCAGACGGGATGCATCCGGCCGGGTGGCCAAATGGGCCATTGCCTTGGCGCCCTACACGATCTTCTATCAACCCTTCACCGCCATCAAGTCGCAAGCATTGGCCGACTTCCTCGTCGACTAGGCCGAGACCCAGTACTTACCGCCGGCTCCCGACTCTACCCATTGGCGGATGCACTTTGACGGGTCCAAGATGCGCACCGGCTTGGGAGCCGGCATCGTCCTCACCTCTCCCAAAGGCGACAAGCTCAAGTACACGCTGCAAATCAACTTCGCCGCCTCCAACAACGTCGCCGAGTACGAGGCATACGCCGGATCCTGTGCTACGGCGACTCAGACTTGGTGGTCCAGCAATCATCTGGCGACTGGGACGCCAAGGACGCGAACATGGCGAGCTATCGTTTCCTTGTCCAGCAGATAAGCGGGTACTTTGAAGGGTGCGAGTTCCTTCACGTGCCAAGGGCCGACAACGACCAAGCAGATGCCCTAGCACGGATCGGCTCCACTCGACAAGCCATACCGACTGGCATCTCCCTCCAGCGCCTCCTCAAGCCGTCCATCAAGCCGTCTCCAGAGTCGGATTCCATCTTCGTACCGCCTGCACCAGAAACAGCCGGATCCGACTGGAGAAATCCCACAGGCGGCACGGGGACTTCGACGACTGGCCCGGGGACTGCCGTAGTCGCACCCGGCCCGGGGACTTCAGAACCCGGCTCGGGGACTGCAGCAGTCGGCCCGGGGACTGCAACGACACAAGAAGCGGTGGCCGACTCCAATGCAACACCCAACCCACCCACCAGAGTCATGGTGGCCACATTAACAGAAGAAGTCACAGCTCCCTCATGGGCCCAGCCCATCCTCAAGTTCCTAGTCAGCAGAGAGCTGCCGGCTGACGAGATCTCAGCAAGACTAGTGCAACGACGAGCCGCGGCATACACAATAATCAACAGAGAGCTTGTGAAGCGCAGCGTCACTGGAGTCTTCCAGCGTTGTGTCGAGCCAGAAAAAGGAGTGGCAATCCTCAAAGACATCCACCAAGGCGAATGCGGCCACCATGCAGCCTCAAGATCCCTTGTGGCCAAGGCTTTCCGCCATGGTTTCTTCTGGCCGACTGCCTTGGAGGATGCTAAAGAAATAGTCAAGAGCTGCAGAGGATGTCAAGTTTTTAGTTCCAAGCAACACCTGCCGGCTTCTGCCCTCAAAACCATTCCCCTTACTTGGCCTTTTGCCGTCTGGGGACTGGACATGGTGGGCCCTTTCAAGACAGCCCGCGGTGGCCTGACACATCTACTTGTTGCTGTGGACAAGTTCACAAAGTGGATTGAAGCAAAGCCGATTAAGAAGCTCAATGGGCCAACTGCCGTAACATTCATCACCGACATCACTACTCGGTACGGCGTGCCGCACAGCATCATCACCGACAACGGCACGAACTTCGCCAAAGGAGCACTGGCACGTTTCTACGCGACGCAGGGCATCCGACTGGACTTAGCGTCCGTTGCCCACCCGTAGTCAAACGGCCAGGTCGAGCGAGCAAATGGACTCATCCTCTCCGGCATCAAGCCCCGACTGGTTGTACCACTGGAGCGATCGGCCGGCTGCTGGCTCGAAGAGCTGCCGGCTGTCCTCTGGAGCCTGTGCACTACACCTAACAAGTCAACCGGCTTCACTCCATTCTTCCTCGTGTACGGTGCCGAGGCTGTCATCCCAACAGACATTGAGTTCGACTCGCCTCGGATCACCATGTACACGGAGGAGGAAGCCAAAGAAGCAAGAGAAGACGGCGTCGACCTACTGGAAGAAGGCCGGCTGTTAGCCCTCAGCCGGTCCGCCATCTACCAGCAAGGGCTGCGCCGCTACTACAACCGCAAGGTCAAGCCAATATCCTTCCAAGAGGGCGACCTTGTGCTCCGGCTGATCCAGCGAACAGCCGGCCAGCACAAGCTCTCGGCCCCTTGGGAAGGCCCCTTCGTCGTCAGCAAGGCACTCGGCAACGACTCCTACTACTTGATCGACGCGCAAAAACCAAGAGCACGCAAGAGAGACGACTCCGGCAAGGAGTCGGAGCGACCATGGAACGCAAACCTCCTAAGACGATTTTACAGCTGAAAAGCAATATGTATCACGTTCCCCTTTTGTATTAAATACAAACCAACAGGCCCCCCGAACAGTACTCGGGGACTGCCTTTTATTTATCTATGAATGACGAGTGTCATATCCATGAATGTATTATTACATTTTGAATTTTTGTCCGGCACCGGGTTCGACTAGTCGGCCGGGGACTGGCCGCCTTGAGCTATATCGAAAGTTTTTCCTAAAGTCAGAAAAGTAGTGCGCCGGCTCCCGAGTCCTCTCTTGTTGAAAGTCGCAGCTCAAAGAACTGACTGTCCGACTAGCAAGAGGAAAGAAAGAAAGGACGCCCACACGAAAAACGGCTAAGGAACAACGAACCTATATAGCAAAGAGACGGCCTCCAAACATGCCTGCCGGCTACCAGAGCAGCCGGCTGGCCGGCTTCCTAAAAACTTAGCTTTAGTCCAGCAGAGCTAAAGTACTTCCCCCTCCCCAATCGGCCAGGCACTCCCCCGGCTACAGATTGCAGAGCAACTGTTTAACTGGGGAGGCGGCAACCAAGGGAGGGCGGCAAAGGAAAAACCAGAAGGACAAAAAGCAAAAAGTACAAGGAAAGGCCAAATGCATAAGTCATATATATACATAAAGCCGGCAACAGGCCGGCAACAGACATAAGTTCGAATACACCCAGTGGGTGGAATTGTGCGAATTTAACCAAACATTGTTCTTAAGAGTAACAAGACAGGAAAAGCAAAAGACGGCAGACTAGGGCGCGACATGGAGGGCGAGCTGGTCGGTGAAGGCAGCCTCGCCGGCTGAAGGAGTGGCCGACTAGCGGGCCCTGGCTTGACCACCACCTGCGGCAGGAGGCATGGAGGCGCGCGACGTGGTGCTGGAGGTGCGGTCAGGCTGAGGCTGGCCGGCTGCTCCACCAGCCGGCTCGGCGTCTTCACCTTCCTCCTCCTCTTCTTCACCCTCGTCGCTGGAGTCGATCTCCTCCGCCGAGTCTTCGCCGTACGCCGGGTCCAGTCCGAACCACTCCTCCGGCTGGGCGACTCCATTGTCGTCCACTTCGGGGGCGAAGACGCTGTTGTCGGTGTAGTCGGCGGTCGCCGAAGCCCACCGAATGATGTCCGGCCGCGCCGGCTCCAGCTCCATGTCGGCTTGCTGCCGCCAGGTAGCCAGCTGGTCTAGGCTCAGGCCGGGATACCAGGCCTTGACGAACTCCAGCGCCCGCATGGCGCCGGAGCGAGCCGCCGAGGCCTTCCAAGCCTCGAAGCGGCCGACTGCCACCTCCAGCCAGTCGGCGGTCCGACTAGGGGTGCGAGGGACCGCTTGGCCGGGCCAGAGGGCGGCCAAGACCTGCGCCACCGGCACGCTGAAGCCGGCGGAGCAGCCGGTGAGCCGGCTGGATGCGAGCCTGGATCGCCAGGAGTTGTTCCTCCAGCGAGCGGTCGGCGGTTGGCGAGATTTCAAAGCCGGCTTGCCTCCGCGCCTGGCGACGGGCCTCGTTGGTCTGGTTGGCGGCAGTCGAATAGCCAGGGAAATACTCTGCGCGAAGAAGAAGAAAGGAAGAGAAGAACACCAAAATCAGAAAGCAAGCCAAAGTGGCAGACGGCAAGAAAGGACGGAGAGGTAGGCGGCTTACCGTCAACCAGATCTTTGATCTGGCCGTAGCCAGAAACCAGAGTCTGCCTGGCCTCAGCCCAGCCAGCCGCCTCCGTCTCGAACTCGGCCTGGAGAGTGGCTTCGCGATCCTGCGCAGCCTTCAGCGCTGCCTTGTGGCCTTCCTCCTGGTCGGCCAGCTTCTTGACCAGGCGGCCGCGCTCCTGCACCAAGGCGGCGAGCTCGGCATCCTTGGCACGAAGAGCAGTCTGGGACTCCCCCAGCTGTGCCCTCAGACTGGCGTTGGCCGCTGCAAAGTCGGAAGAAGAAGAAGAACAGTAAGAAATCGTCAAGGAAGATCCGACCCGACTGCTCAGCAGTCGGCCCGAATCTCGGGGACTACACCCAGTGGGTGCGCTGACGCGCCCCCACATGAGATAAAGATCAAGTCACGTACCTCGGCTTTCAGTAAGGTCGGCGGTCTTCTGAGTCAGCTCCCGAGCCTGGGAGTTGAAGGCGGCCGCTCGAAGGTTGTGGTAGTCCTGCAAGATGGACAGAAGACCGAAGTGAGAACAAAAACAGCAAAGACAAAACCTCCAAGAAGTTCCAAGCCGCCTGCTCAGCAGCCGACTCGGAACTCGGGGACTACACCCAGTGGGTGCGCTGACGCGCCCCCACGGAAGAAATCAAGATCAAGAAAAAAAAAGCAAAGTCAAGAAGAAACAAGACGGGAGTACTAACCCGGATGGCCGCCCGCGTTGCGAGGAACTCGTCGGTGAAATGCCTCAGCGCCGCGGCTTGGCTTTGGAGCCGGGTCCGGACGTCTTGTGCAGCCATGTTCACTATGGCTGTCCCTCCGCCTGGCGTCCACCCTGAGGTAGCGCTGGCCGCCTCCGCGTCTCGGGCCGACGAGCTGGAGCCCACGGCCGGCTGTGGCTCCGACGCGGCCTTCTGTGGCTCCGACGTGGCCTTCCCCGCGCGCCGGCTCGGCGGCACCCGGACCGCCACCTCAGCCCTCGCGGCCGGCTCGCCCTCCGCCGACTGTGCAGGCGGCGGATCAGGCTGGCCGCCTTGGGCTGCCCCACTTGGCGGGGTCGGCTCCGGCGCCGTCCCCAAGTGTCACAGCCCCAGATCAGCCCTTGTTTGACTTTTGCTTGTTCCTCATGTCATCATGTTTAATTTTCAAAGAAACTTGAAATGGGGATGTTGAAACCCTAGCACCAAATGCATTCAACTAGGTTCAAGTAAACAATATTTTCAATGAACCCAAATGCCCTTTAGAAAAGTTCATGATTTTTGTTAAAGGTGAAAACCTCTGCCAAAAATGATGCACCTATTTCTAGGCCATCCTGGATTTTTGAATTAAATCTTATTGTATTTGACTTTTGGGCATTTAAATGCTATAAATAATTTAAATGTTCAAATAATGCTGGAACTATTTTCGGGCCATTGAAATAATTCAGCAAGTGTCCATGAATATTTTCAGGATTTTAGGAAATGCCTTGGTATTTTTCCTAAACTCAAAACAGAGGCAAATAATTAGAAAACAAAAAAAAATTAGAAAAACAGAAAGCAGAGAGAGAAGATACCTACCTGGCACCCACCAAAGCCACCTGGCCGGCCCAGCTGGCGGCCCAGCCCACCAGGCGCTCTCCTGTCGCCTTCCTCCTCGCGCCAGTAGGCGAGGGCACGTGCCCGACGCGCGCAGCTACACGCCGCGGTCACCTCCTCCCTCCCTGCCTGCCTGGCTCCGCCTCAACGCGTCTGGACGATGTCACGCGACCCCCAGAGCCGTCCGGCTCTCCCTCTCTCTCCCCCGAACGCTCTCCCCCTCCTCTGTTCTTCCCGCCCGAACGCCTCCGTCGCCGCCGCTCGCCACCACCGCGGACACCGCCATCCCGGCGACGCCCTGAGATGCCCAAGAGCTCCGCCTAGTATCCCTCTTCCTCCTCGTCGAGCTGTGCAACGCCGGACGCCCCCGAGTGCCTCCACGTCGTCGTCTTCAACCTCCCAACGCCGGAGATCCCTCTCGCCGCCCCGCTCGCTCCGGTGCTTCCCCGAGCACGCCGAGGCCACCTCTGCACTCACTGTGAGCCCCTGAACCGTTTTCCCTACTCCCGTGCTCGATTTCGAGCTCTAGCTAGACTAGCCACCATGCCCGAAGCTCGCCGCCGCATGAGCTCGTCGCCGCCGTGGCTCCGGCGACCAAATGGCCCCGCGCGTGCGTCCGTTGCACTCGCGACGTCCCGTAGAGCAACGCTAGCGCGATAGCCAGTTGTTTGCAAGCCGCAGCGCTAACCCCGCACCCACCCGAACTCCGGCGGCCGCAAAAGAGCCCGCCGTCGTCAACTCCGTCCACCCCAGACCCTCCCGCTTGCACTGCTAGCTGCGCACGAGCCTCAGCTGCGCGTAGCACCAATCCGCTGTCCAAATGGTCGCCGGTGGACGATTTCCGACGTGCTCCGCCGCGTCTGGACTCGCCGGCGTCGAGTCGCCGGCGTGTTTGACCCGTTCGACCTGGGGTTTGACCCCCGTCTGACCAGGGGTTTGACCTCTCTCTCTCACTTACCAGCGGGCCCCGCCCGACTAACTAAGCTAGTTAGGGCTAATCCTATTTAGGTTAGTTAGGTTAGCCGCTGACTAGTGGGCCCTGGCCCCTGTTAATTAGCTAAGTGTTAAATTAACTTAAGTTTAAACACACAGCCACTGACGTGTGGGTCCATGGACTAATTAACTTAGATTAGCACTAACTAATTAGGTTACTTAGCTGAGTCACTGACCAGTGGGCTCCACTGGTCAGGTTTGACCTGGACCAGCCGTTGTTGACCAGCTGACGTCACAGTGACGCAGTGCTGACGCAATAACTCATTTTCTGGATTTATTATTATTCAGAAAATTCCAGAAAATGGTATAAACTTCTAAAAATCATATAAAATCAACCGTAGCTCAGAATGAAATAATTTATATATGAAAAATTATCAGAAAAATGCAATCTATCCATCTGTATCATTTTCATGCATGTAAAACTAATTTATACCTGCTGTATAGGGGAAAACATGATAATGACATTATAAATGCTAAATATGGGTTTGCATATGAACCCTTAGTTCATATGGACCTCATTTAAACTGTTGCTAGATGCATTAGTGTAAATCATAACATTCTTGACATGTCATGACCATGCATCATATTGTCGCATTGCATTGATTGTGTCCTTCTCTGTTTGCCGGTAACCGTCCCCTCTCAGTAGCCGATGCTCCGATGACGTGATCGATGACACCGATGAAGAACTATAATATCTTCAGAAGTGCCAGGCAAGCAAAAACCCGTTGTCCATTCCGATACAAACCCACTCTCTCGCTCCTGCTCTCTTTTACTGCATTAGGACAACATCGATTCAACTGTTACATGTTGCGGTAGTTGAACCCCTTATCCTCTGCATGACCTGTCATTGCCACAGTAAATAGATGAAACCCACTAGAATGAGTAGGAGTTGTTTGAGCCCTGATGTGCCTACTCATTCATGATTATTTGTCATGCCTGCTATGCTTAGAGTTGTGTCAGGTCTGATTCATCGGGGATGAATTGGAATGGTAATGAACATGTCCTACTGTGTGTAAGCTAAGTGTGTGAACACGATTTGGTAAAGGTAGCGGTGAGAGGCCATGTAGGAGTACATGGTGGGTTGTCCCATTGAAGCCGTCCTCAGGAACTGAGTTCTGTGTTTGTGATCCATGATACAGTTACTACCACGCATTGGGCCCGAAACCAATGGACCCTCTCGGCTTCTTAATCACCCTTGTCCTCTGTCCAGGAGTTGCAAGTAGTTTCTGGTGTTTGTAGTATGCTGGAGGCCGTGGACAGCGCTGACCGAGGGGTGGGCTGTGATGCGGTAGGCACGTGGCACGGTGTATCGGGCGCCCGTTTGGTGTCTCGGAAACCCTGCACACATTGTTCGGGGCCGTATGTGGAAACCTCGGCCGGACTCCCTACGGATGGAACCTGAATAGGCGATAAACCTGGACTAGAGACTTGAGTGTTTAGGTAGGCTGTGGCCGACACTCTCGCTGGGCCTCCGCTTGAAGGTTGCCGAGTACATGTCGTGTAAACGGCGGTAAGTGGTGAGAGCGTGTGTGTCGAAGTACACCCCTGCAGGGTTAACATCATCTATTCGAATAGCCGTGTCCGCGGAAATGGACTTCTGGGTTGCCTATAACAGTTCATAGACAAGTGAAAGTGGATACCCTAAAATGCGCAACATAAGCGTGAGTGCTATGGATGGCGTTCCCGTAGGGAGACGGGGGCGAATCCATAGTGGTGTATTGATATGGTGAATATGTGGACTCGTGTGCGCCACCTCAAAAGAGTTACTTGCAGTCGTAGTTAGGATAGCCACCGAGTCAAAGCTGGCTTGCTGTAGTTAAACTCCACCACCCCCTTTGTTGATACCGATGCATATGTAGCTAGTTCTGATGTAAGTCTTGCTGGGTACATTTGTACTCACGTTTGCTTATTTTATGTTTTGCAGAGAGACGTCAGTCTCGCTAGTAGTTCCGTGTGGACTTCGACGTTTAGCTTGATACCTCAGCTACGATCTTGTGCCCTCGGCAGGATCTAGTAGATAGTCAGGCTTCTCAGCCTTTTTCATTTATAGTTGTCTGTACTCAGACATGTTAAGCTTCCGCTTGTGTTTGGCTTGTATGCTCTGAATGTTGGGTCATGAGACCCATGTTTGTAATATCTCGCTCTTCGGAGCCTAATGAATAAATACTCTGAGTCGTAGAGTCTTGTTGTGATGCCATGTTGTATTTGCACATATCGAGCATATTGTGTGTATGATTGAAATTCTTGGTATGTGTGGGATCCGACAATCTAGTTGTCTATCCTTAGCAGCCTCTCTTATGGGGAAATGTAGTCTAGTGCCTCCTTGAGCCATAGTAGTCCGCTACAGCCCGGTTCACCGGAGTCCTGCTAGCCCAGCACTACTGCTCCGGAACACTTGACTGGCCGGCATGTGATTCACTTCGTTCCTGTGTCTGTCCCTTCGGGGAAATGTCACGCGGTGACATCTGGAGTCCTGCCTAGCCTGCTACAGCCCGGGTTCCCGGAGTCCTGTTAGCCCAGTGCCACAGCCCGGATTCGCACGCTGCTGACCGACATGTTCGATGTTGATTCATGTATGCATGTCCCCATACGTTAGTGCCGCTTTGGGTTCACGACTAGCCATGTCGGCCCGGGTTCTCTGTCATATGGATGCTAGCGACATTGTCATATACGCGAGCCAAAAGGCGCAAACGGTCCCGGGCCATGGTAAGGCGACACCCGTGGGAGTACCGTACGTGAGGCCGCAAAGTGATATGAGGTGTTACAAGCTAGATCGGTGTGACTTGGAATCGGGGTCCCGACGGCGTTGGTATCAGAGCCTGACTGCCTGTAGGATTACCAAGCCAAACTGGTCGAAGTTGAGTCTAGAAATGCTTTAGTTATATAAGGGAATTGATTGTGGAAGGGAACGTAAGGCTCTTTTTACTCCTTTACCATATGCCCTTCTGATCTGAGTCACCCTCTTCTCTTCTACGGGGATTAAGAACTAGGCCTTCTCATCTTTCTATCAGGATCACGTGTTACTAATCCGTAGACTCGTAGGATTGATGGTCTCAAGCCTCAGTTCGGTTCCTACTACTTCCATGTGTTCTTAGTTGATCTCAGAACATTGATATTGTGATGTTAAGTGGTTATGCCACCATTTCTTGTAGGATGTCTCAAGTCCTTTGAGCATTTACAGCCGTTATGCTGTCCGAGTCATCCCAGGCTTCTAAATAATCTGATGCATTTGCAAATCCCTTCTTTCTGTTCTCGATGTTCCTTTGGGCCAGATTAACCACACTAATCGTTGAGTTGAGGTACTCTGTTGCCTTGACATATATGTTGGAGTTATTATTATGACCCTAGGTGTCTTAGAGGACCACTTAGTAATCTAGCAATGCCTGCATCCCCAGTGTGATGATTCTGGCCATTATTCTCGAAAGCATCCCGTGATGCCATTTAGTTAGTAGGCATTCTATTTCTGGGTTCTTGAACCCAAGATTCACTCCACTTACCTCCTGTTGATAGTGTTTGCTCGTTCCTTTAGGTTATTAGTAACCTTTGCATTAGTCCACGAGGTCCGTGGAATATCGTTCTTCCAAATACCATGAACCATTCTTGGCAGGAGTTCTTTTGAACCAAAAGGTCACGACCAGAGTGCTCTTAATGAGTTCTCCATTCTACATTGTGAATCTGCCAGTTCTACCCTTTCTCCATGGGTTATCCGGAAGAAATGTTGAGCTTCGCCCGACATACTAATCTATGCATCCACAACTCAGAAAAAAACATATGTTCCTTTGAGTTGTCCCCCTTTAGTTGTATCCTGACCCTCGTCTATCAATTGATAGTCAGGAGTAATTGTGCATTCGTGTTATCGATGCTTATTATCCTTGTGGTCTGTCAAGCCGTTCTATTCAGAATGACTAGGAGAAACAAACTCCAGTACCTCGTCCATCTCTGGGATTGGGTCAAAGTAGTTGTATTCCACAGATCAAATGCCAATCCAGTTCTTGTTCTGTTCTATCTTGGAGTGTTACCATCTTTATGTCAAGAGTGTCATGAGAATTGCACCACCTCTTATGAATTCTTGATTTAGTGATCCTCCTCGCCATCATCACTCATTTCTTGGTCCCGTGTTGTTGCAACCGGAATGCCGACAAGTGAACTATGATGCGTGAAATCAATACTCCTAGCAACTCCGTTGCTTGGTAGTTAAAGGACAATAATTTCATCCTTAGCGTGTTGGTTACTGAATCATATCCCAAGGTTGATCGTGCTACCTAGTCCTTATTTCCGGTGCACTTTTCGATCAATGGGTTAGGATAGTGTCAGTCCTTGCTTGTTCGGTCATATCGTCTTGCCCTGAAAAGCAAGATTGTTCTCGATCTTAATAACATGTCGGTGGTACGTGATTGTCCGAATATCTTCTCGGAAGTATCACCAGGTTGTCACCTGACCGCTATGTTGAATTCGCGATCAAGTCGGTTTCCTGTAAACCACCCCTTCTCCAAGAATCCGTGTTGGATACCCCTGAGCTAGTTGGTCAAGCTAAACAACAACTTGGAGAGTTGGAAGATAAAAGCTTGCCAGCTTAGTTCATTTCAAGGGATATATTTGCGTGTGTTGAAGATAGATGATATCTTCATCGATTGGTCCCTGTGATCAGTTGTTGGACCTATTGTCGTATCAACGCTTTGATTCGAGTATGGGCTATCGTCAAATCAAATCAGAACCAACGATGTTCATAATGTTGTCTTACTCGTGGTTGATCCCCCGAGCATACACCATTATATCTTTGGGTCTGACCAATGCTATCACTTGTTCACATAATTATGGAATTCCATCTCCATGGAAACCTGGATGAATTGTTGTTGAGCCCATCAGCAACACTGCTACCTTCTCCATGACTCGTGTTGAACATCCAGCTAGTATTGGAAACTTTATAAGCATTATCTTCGTGTTCCGTTCAGGAAGCATATGTTGGATGAAAGAAGTGACTTACTCTAATTCATGTGCATTAGATGCAAATTGCCGCCGTGAATTCGAGAAAGTTTGTTTTGCTTCCTCTGGAATCATCCCAAGTCAGTCATGCATATGTGCGAAGTATACCGTGGTATGGAGACTTGCAACCTTCATTCTATATGTATCCCTAGCACACCAAGCCACTAACTGACTTGTTCAAGGAGAAGGAGTTCCTTCATAAGAGCTAATCCGGACTTATGAAAGAACTTCGATATCCTCGTTGATGGTTCCCAACCAGAACTCGGTAGTGTTTCATTGTAAGACTACCATGTGGGCATGCTTGTCTGGGACAACGTGTTCACATGTTTGTAGCAGAACCAGCTCATGTTTTGGAGCTTACTACCGTAGTCCATCTCCCGAGAATCTTGCAACGTCTTCTCGTTGATTTGTGTTGCAAACCTTAATTTTGTTTCTAGACTTGATGAGTCTGGAATATACTGAAACCAACTAGATCTGAATCTCAGGCAGATATGATGGTTGGAACATTTCCCAAGAATTATAATATTGCCCTCTCGATAACCGGTAAAGTGGATGTCGTGGCCAACACATCCAGCCGGAAGGCCTATTATTGTAGTATCTTGATTGAGGAAGTTGGCCACCTCCCCATAAGGATTTCTTAGGATTTATTCCACTAGTTATTCCCTATGGATTCCTGCGCACCCGAAGTCCGACCTTTACTTGATGTTCTAGATATCAAACCATATCTATGAATGGGATATGCTAGTGCATCAAGGAGAACATTAGAAGCGGAGTGCTAAATGTCTCTCGGTCGATCATCCAGATTTGCCTCTTGGCATTGCTAAGGAAAAATCTGAGAAAGTGATGTCCTCCTTTGCACCTGCATCCTCCATCACCGTTCATCATGGTAGTATGTTGTGTTGCCAGGATCCTCGACACGGATAATGGTAAAACCTTGATGAATATGGAAATGCTCAAGGTCTTGAGAGCACGCGCAAGCAAATCATCCCTTGCATTGTCTTCAACAAGGTAGTTCACATCATCCATTCTAGTCCGAGTATGCCATTCCTTCGAACTCCGCCAAACGATTGCTGTGATTTGCCTTAAGCTGGTATAAAGAGTTTCAATGATCTCTATATCAAAAGTAATTCTTTCTGCCACTTAAGGAATAGTTCTACGAGTCACCCTTCCCAAGGTGCCCCATTATGGAATCTTGGCAATTATCTCCACGCTACTTTGAAACCATGCACCATCCTACCTAAGCGCAGGATTGTTGCCCACCAAATCAAATCTCATCGTTTGTTCTTCCATCCCTCTCGATGTGTTTGTGTCTCAACTCGGGATGTTTCAACGTCTCACTCCATGAGTTGATCTTGCGTGCCCGATCTTCAAGAAGATCGATCCTGTAGAGTTTCCCTCTCTGTCGTCATCGTGTCGGATGAAGATCTCGAAAGCAAAGACGTCAACGTTAATTGAAGCAACTGATCAAATCTTCGCGAAGAGCAATTGGATCATGAAGATGGTGTTAGCTTGTGTCCCTCTGTCTTCTTACCTCACGTCTTGAATCTCGGGACGAGATTCTTGTTTAGTGGGGGTGAGCTGTCACAGCCCCAGATCAGCCCTTGTTTGCCTTTTGCTTGTTCCTCATGTCATCATGTTTAATTTTCAAAGAAACTTGAAATGGGGATGTTGAAACCCTAGCACCAAATGCATTCAACTAGGTTCAAGTAAACAATATTTTCAATGAACCCAAATGCCCTTTAGAAAAGTTCATGATTTTTGTTAAAGGTGAAAACCTCTGCCAAAAATGATGCACCTATTTCTAGGCCATCCTGGATTTTTGAATTAAATCTTATTGTATTTGACTTTTGGGCATTTAAATGCTATAAATAATTTAAATGTTCAAATAATGCTGGAACTATTTTTGGGCCACTGAAATAATTCAGCAAGTGTCCATGAATATTTTCAGGATTTTAGGAAATGCCTTGGTATTTTTCCTAAACTCAAAACAGAGGCAAATAATTAGAAAACAAAAAAAATAGAAAAACAGAAAGCAGAGAGAGAAGATACCTACCTGGCACCCACCAAAGCCACCTGGCCGGCCCAGCTGGCGGCCCAGCCCACCAGGCGCTCTCCTGTCGCCTTCCTCCTCGCGCCAGTAGGCGAGGGCACGTGCCCGACGCGCGCAGCTACACGCCGCGGCCACCTCCTCCCTCCCTGCCTGCCTGGCTCCGCCTCAACGCGTCTGGACGATGTCACGCGACCCCCAGAGCCATCCGGCTCTCCCTCTCTCTCCCCCGAACGCTCTCCCCCTCCTCTGTTCTTCCCGCCCGAACGCCTCCGTCGCCGCCGCTCGCCACCACCGCGGACACCGCCATCCCGGCGACGCCCTGAGATGCCCAAGAGCTCCGCCTAGTATCCCTCTTCCTCCTCGTCGAGCTGTGCAACGCCGGACGCCCCCGAGTGCCTCCACGTCGTCGTCTTCAACCTCCCAA
This sequence comes from Triticum aestivum, assembly GCF_018294505.1. NCBI lineage: Eukaryota > Viridiplantae > Streptophyta > Magnoliopsida > Poales > Poaceae > Triticum > Triticum aestivum. The sequence continues at coordinate 135,822,712 of NC_057811.1, read as the reverse complement.
CGCCGGAGATCCCTCTCGCCGCCCCGCTCGCTCCGGTGCTTCCCCGAGCACGCCGAGGCCACCTCTGCACTCACTGTGAGCCCCTGAACCGTTTCCCCCTACTCCCGTGCTCGATTTTGAGCTCTAGCTAGACTAGCCACATGCCCGAAGCTCGCCGCCGCATGAGCTCGTCGCCACCGTGGCTCCGGCGACCAAATGGCCCCGCGCGTGCGTCCGTTGCACTCGCGACGTCCCCTAGAGCAACGCTAGGGTGATAGCCAGTTGTTTGCAAGCCGCAGCGCTAACCCCGCACCCACCCGAACTCCGGCGGCCGCAAAAGAGCCCGCCGTCGTCAACTCCGTCCACCCCAGACCCTCCCGCTTGCACTGCTAGCTGCGCACGAGCCTCAGCTGCGTAGCACCAATCCGCTGTCCAAATGGTCGCCGGTGGACGATTTCCGACGTGCTCCGCCGCGTCTGGACTCGCCGGCGTCGAGTCGCCGGCGTGTTTGACCCGTTCGACCTGGGGTTTGACCCCCGTCTGACCACAGGTTTGACCTCTCTCTCTCACTTACCTGCGGGCCCCGCCCGACTAACTAAGCTAGTTAGGGCTAATCCTATTTAGGTTAGTTAGGTTAGCCGCTGACTAGTGGGCCCTGGCCCCTGTTAACTAGCTAAGTGTTAAATTAACTTAAGTTTAAACACACAGCCTCTGACGTGTGGGTCCATGGACTAATTAACTTAGATTAGCACTAACTAATTTGGTTACTTAGCTGAGTCACTGACCAGTGGGCTCCACTGGTCAGGTTTGACCTGGACCAGCCGCTGTTGACCAGCTGACGTCACAGTGACGCAGTGCTGACGCAATAACTCATTTTCTGGATTTATTATTATTCAGAAAATTCCAGAAAATGGTATAAACTTCTAAAAATCATATAAAATCAACCGTAGCTCATAATGAAATAATTTATATATGAAAAATTATCAGAAAAATGCAATCTATCCATCTGTATCATTTTCATGCATGTAAAACTAAGTTATACCTGCTGTATAGGGGAAAACATGATAATGACATTATAAATGCTAAATATGGGTTTGCATATGAACCCTTAGTTCATATGGACCTCATTTAAACTGTTGCTAGATGCATTAGTGTAAATCATAACATTCTTGACATGTCATGACCATGCATCATATTGTCGCATTGCATTGATTGTGTCCTTCTCTGTTTGCCGGTAACCGTCCCCTCTCAGTAGCCGATGCTCCGATGACGTGATCGATGACACCGATGAAGAACTATAATATCTTCAGAAGTGCCAGGCAAGCAAAACCCCCTTGTCCATTCCGATACAAACCCACTCTCTCGCTCCTGCTCTCTTTTACTGCATTAGGACAACATCGATTCAACTGTTACATGTTGCGGTAGTTGAACCCCTTATCCTCTGCATGACCTGTCATTGCCACAGTAAATAGATGAAACCCACTAGAATGAGTAGGAGTTGTTTGAGCCCTGATGTGCCTACTCATTCATGATTGGTTGTCATGCCTGCTATGCTTAGAGTTGTGTCAGGTCTGATTCATCGGGGATGAATTGGAATGGTAATGAACATGTCCTACTGTGTGTAAGCTAAGTGTGTGAACATGATTTGGTAAAGGTAGCAGTGAGAGGCCATGTAGGAGTACATGGTGGGTTGTCCCATTGAAGCCGTCCTCAGGAACTGAGTTCTGTGTTTGTGATCCATGATACAGTTACTACCACGCATTGGGCCCGAAACCAATGGACCCTCTCGGCTTCTTAATCACCCCTGTCCTCTGTCCAGGAGTTGCAAGTAGTTTCTGGTGTTTGTAGTATGCTGGAGGCCGTGGACAGCGCTGACCGAGGGGTGGGCTGTGATGCGGTAGGCACGTGGCACGGTGTATCGGGCGCCCGTTTGGTGTCTCGGAAACCCTGCACACATCGTTCGGGGCCGTATGTGGAAACCTCGGCCGGACTCCCTGCGGATGGAACCTGAATAGGCGATAAACCTGGACTAGAGACTTGAGTGTTTAGGTAGGCTGTGGCCGACACCCTCGCTGGGCCTCCGCTTGAAGGTTGCCGAGTACATGTCGTGTAAACGGCGGTAAGTGGTGAGAGCGTGTGTGTCGAAGTACACCCCTGCAGGGTTAACATCATCTATTCGAATAGCCGTGTCCGCGGAAATGGACTTCTGGGTTGCCTATAACAGTTCATAGACAAGTGAAAGTGGATACCCTAAAATGCGCAAGATAAGCATGAGTGCTATGGATGGCGTTCTTGTAGGGAGACGGGGGTGAATCCATAGTGGTGTATTGATATGGTGAATATGTGGACTCGTGTGCGCCACCTCAAAAGAGTTACTTGCAGTCGTAGTTAGGATAGCCACCGAGTCAAAGCTGGCTTGCTGCAGTTAAACTCCACCACCCCCTTTGTTGATACCGATGCATATGTAGCTAGTTCTGATGTAAGTCTTGCTGGGTACATTTGTACTCACGTTTGCTTATTTTATGTTTTGCAGAGAGACGTCAATCTCGCTAGTAGTTCCGTGTGGACTTCGACGTTTAGCTTGATACCTCAGCTACGGTCTTGTGCCATCGGCAGGATCTAGTAGATAGTCAGGCTTCTCAGCCTTTTTCATTTATAGTTGTCTGTACTCAGACATGTTAAGCTTCCGCTTGTGTTTGGCTTGTATGCTCTGAATGTTGGGTCATGAGACCCATGTTTGTAATATCTCGCTCTTCGGAGCCTAATGAATAAATACTCTGAGTCGTAGAGTCTTGTTGTGATGTCATGTTGTATTTTCACATATCGAGCATATTGTGTGTATGATTGAAATGCTTGGTATGTGTGGGATCCGACAATCTAGTTGTCTATCCTTAGCAGCCTCTCTTATGGGGAAATGTAGTCTAGTGCCTCCTTGAGCCATAGTAGTCCGCTACAGCCCGGTTCACCGGAGTCCTGCTAGCCCAGCACTACTGCTCCGGAACACTTGACGTGCCGGCATGTGATTCACTTCGTTCCTGTGTCTGTCCCTTCGGGGAAATGTCACGCGGTGACATCCGGAGTCCTGCCTAGCCTGCTACAGCCCGGGTTCCCGGAGTCCTGTTAGCCCAGTGCCACAGCCCGGATTCGCACGCTGCTGACCGACATGTTCGATGTTGATTCATGTATGCCTGTCCCCATACGTTAGTGCCGCTTTGGGTTTACGACTAGCCATGTCGGCCCGGGTTCTCTGTCATATGGATGCTAGCGACATTGTCATATACGCGAGCCAAAAGGCGCAAACGGTCCCGGGCCATGGTAAGGCGACACCCGTGGGAGTACCGTACGTGAGGCCGCAAAGAGATATGAGGTGTTACAGGCTAGATCTGTGTGACTTGGAATCGGGGTCCCGACAGCAAGATGATGACGTTGTCGCCGCTTCACCCCAGCCCCGGCTGGTCGCCGCTGGCTCCCCCTGGCGAGGGTTCCATGCCCCCAGGCGCCATGACGCGCAGCGGAGTGACCATCAAAACCTCCCCCGCTGCCGCCGCGGCCTCAGCCTCTGCCTGGGCCCTGGCTGCGGCCTCGGCGAGTGCCTTCGCCGCCTCCTCCTCCCGTGCCGCCTGGGCGGCGGCCGCCTTCCGTGCCTCTGCCTCCCGTGCCTCCTGCTCCTCCCGCGCCTCCCGCGCGTTCCTTTCCGTCGCCTCCTGGAGGTCGGCGCGGGGGTCCACGCGGCGGGTGGTGCTCCCAGAGCCCCTTGGCGACTCGACGACGGAGCCGGCAGCCGCCCGCTCGAGTGACAACGGAGCTCTGATCGTTGAAGAAAAAGACGAGAGTTCAAGAACCACCAAAGAAAAGAAAGAAAGAGAGTACACAAAGAAAGATTCGGACTTACGCCGACACGGTCTGCGGTTGCTTCACCACCTTGCGGAAACGAGCCGCCTTCGCGGCCGCCTCCTCCCGCCTGGTAGCTGCCGCCCCGCCTCTGGGTTTCTTCGTTCGGCTGCCGAACAAGCCCTGGGCGGCGCGATGCTTCTGACCTCCACCCCGAGCAGGCTGCGCGGCGGAGGAGCCCGCGCCGCGTCCAGATGCCGGCTGGCGGCGCGGGACGGCTTCGGCTTCATCCTCGTCCGGCCAGTCGTCAAAGGTGGTGGTGAACCCGGAGCCGCCAGTTTCGCCGCCGGCTTGGCCTCCGCCCAGCTCGACGTCGTCGTCCATATGGACCGCCCCCAGGTCGGGGTCCTCCAGGTCATGTTCGGTCCGGTCGGGGATGAAGCGGCGCTCCGTGTCTGACCCGCCGGCCGGCCGAAGCAGAGGGCTCTGTCGAAGAACAAGCCGACTAAGTCAGAGTCGGCCAAGAGATGCTCGGCAACAAGGCTGAGAGAGAGAGAGAGAGAGAGAGAGAGAGAAAGACACAGGGAGAGCATACCGTAGGCGGCGGATTGGCTCGGCTATACGGCTCCTTGCCGAACTGCCACTCTTCGGTGAGTTCGCAGTTCGCAAGGTAGTTCACCATGTAGGCGACCTCATGGCGCGGCATCTCCTTGGTGCACATTCGGCTCGGATCGAGCTGGCCGCTCATGTGACAGATCAGATGAGGCCGACTCTGGAGCGGAAGGACCCGGCGCGTGACGAACGCAGCCAGAAGGTCGGGCCCCGTCAGGCCCTCCGACTGGACCATCACCCGCAGTCAGGAGATGGCGGCGTTTCCCGCCTGCGACAGCGTCATAGCCCGGAAGGACCACTGGGGCAGCCTGCCCACCGGTGGGCCGGCTACGTAAGCCGGCAGGTTGATGTAGTCGCCCCGTGGAGCGATGTTCCGCACGTAGAAGTACGACTTCTGCCACTTCTTCACCGATTGGATCAGCGTGATGAGGGGAAGGGGTTGTCGGCAGCCGATCTCCGTGACGCGATGAAGGCGCCAGTATGAGCCGGCACGCCCTTACTGCGCGTGCCCAGCTTCGACTGGAAGAACTCCCCCCAGAGCTCAAGGGTGGGGAGGACGCCGAGATAGCCCTCACACAGGGTGACGAAGGTGGACAGCAGCACCACCGCGTTGGGGGTGAGATGGTGCGGCTGGAGCTGATAGAAGTCGAGCCAGGAGCGGAAGAAGGCGCTCACTGGCAGGCCGAAGCCGCGCAAGAAGTGCGAGCGGAAGACCACCCGCTCGCCCTCCTGCGACCTCGGCGAGATTTCCTTCTCCGGCGCGAGGCGGACCTCCACTTTGTCCGCGCTGGGCAGCCGCCGCGTGTCGCGGAGGAAGTCGACGTGGTCGTCATGGACGTTTGAGCCGTCCCAATCCCCGCCAAACCGCTCTACGGTGGGAGGCATGGCGAAAGCTATCACGGCGGCGGAGGAGCGTGCGGTGGAAGAGCGCGGCGGCGAGGCGTTGTCGCAAGAGCTGGCAAGAGGAAGAAGACGGTGGAAGTAGGAGGAGCGTGCGAGGGCCTGCCGCCCTCCACTTCCCCCTACTTATAGCCTCACGAGGCCGATGCGGCCGGACGTGGGGGGGACGTGGGATTAACTACGCCCACTCCCCCCACGTCTCGCGATTATTGCGCATGCATGCGAGCCGAAACTGCCGCACAGAACGTCCGGGCGGTTTCGGGATACAAAGGATCCGCGCCTGGGCCGGGGCGCGGACGTGGCGGGCCCCATCCCTGTGGCGACGTCCCGTCACGCGCGTGGGCTGGCAGGCTTTCCGGCCACGTGGTTCGCCGCCGGCCCGTGGCCGGCCCGCGGCCCGATGCACGTGCCAGCGGGCTCCCGCCCTCCGACTCAAGAAGATTTCGACTCAGGCGGCGCACCTGACCAAGGCCGGCTCCCAGCTGCCGGCTTGTCACGATAGGAAGTTGATCGAGCTTCTCAACCCCCACTCCACCTCGAAGCCCAATCAGCTTCGGGGACTACTGTCGGAGTAAATGGCCACGGGTAGCCTAACCGACTGCCCCTGGTTCTTCTGAAAAAATTATCAGGCCTTCGGGCCTCCAAGCACTCCGAGCATTGGGCCGCCTTCCCTGGCCGGCTACCTCTGAAGCCGACTCCCGGAAGGCAACCCAGCCTCACCAACTCCTCCCCAGGACGACTACGGGGTGGCCGACTCCAAGAAGCCGGCCAAGAAGGACGCCGACTCCTAGGAGCCGGCTGAGACCATAACCACCAAAGCTGTTCCCACATAACGGCGACACGACGGGATGTGGCCATAGTGCGGCCCACTACCCCCAAAGCCCGAGGCGGGCATGGCTACAGGAGGCCGTACGGGACGGCCATCTCCCGTGCGGCTCGGCACTATAGCCATGCTGGCCTCGACGTCACCCACGACCGACTCCCGTACGGCCCGTGGGCGGCGGGCCCCTTCAGCCAGAGAGAGGCGTGAAGGCGACCCAGCCTTTCCCAGTCGGCCGAGAGCGTAGCCGGCCTCCAGAAGCCGGCTACTCCCTTCCTCGAAGCAGGAGCCCCATTAAGGAGACAAGACGAGGTAAGGCTACAGTGAGAGCCCCCGAGGCGGCCCATTGTAGCCACGCTTACCTCGACAAAGCCCTCGTCATCAGAGGCGCGGCTACAGTAAGCAGCCGCCGACAAGACCCTAGGCGGTGGGGCCGGCCTGTCGACCAAGTAGCCGGCAGCCGGCGGGACCCACCAGCCGGCGGGACCCAGCAGCCGGCGGAGAAGCCGGCGAGCATAGACACTGACGGCTGGGACCAGAGCCCAGCCGTATTACCATTGTACCCCCGGGGGTAGGCCTATATAAACCCCCCGGAGCACCCATGCAAAGGGTTGGCCTCTGAGCATAGTTTGCTTCTAAGCATAGCACACACACACCATAGATAGAGAGAAGCAAGAGCTAGCCTTGTTCTTCTTCTCCCTTGATCTCAACAGCTCTAGGAGCGATTGTAGCTACCTTTCATCGATCTAGTGATCATGCGGAGACCCCGCAGAGCAGGACTAGGGGTGTTATCTCCTCGGAGAGCCCCGAACCTGGGTAAGATCCGCCGGCGTGCATGTCTTCGCCTCATCCCGTTTCCAGGCACCGGCGACGTTTTATTGGCTCCCACAATGATAAGCCATCCCTTGGCATATGTCGCACCAACCACCCGACACCTAACTATAGAGAGGTAGATCGACTGGTATATGTGTGGAGAAGGAGAGAGACCTAGCTATGTACTGAGGGAGATCGATCAACATCCATGCATATGTGTAGCGGAGGAATAAGGTTGGGAGAGAGACAAAGGTAGAGTGTCGGAAGGTTGGTGGTGGACTTGCTTCTCACAAATGGTGGGAGAAGCCGCGAGACAAGTGGAGGGTATGAGTGCAATATCAATAAGAGAGGGGATGTCTGCCTGTCTATGCACGTGCATGTGAGACGGGTCGGGAGGTATGCAAAGATGATGAGGGGGGATGATATGGTTGTGGTAAGCAGACGTAACTACATAGGAAGATCAATCATCGTGTGTCGAAGAAAGGGAGAGACATAACTAGTGAGGAACATCGATCGGTGCGTGGGGAAAAAGAATTATAGTCGACCTAGCTATACGTAGGGAGATCGGTAGGTATACATGCATGCATGTGTTAGAAGCAAATAAGGTCCAGAGAGACGGACAGCGGGAGAGGGGTGCGGCTAGGAGGTGGTACGAGAGGCCTACTATGTCGAGGGGGGAGGAGTGTGCGAGTATGAGATCGATGTAAAGAGGGGCGGGAGTGTGCACCTGCGTGGAACCGTATTGGACATAGGGGGCATGGACGGTGAGAAGAGAAGAGGGGAAGTGTGTGTTTGTGGTAGGCACACTTGGCTAGAGAGGTATATTGACTGGTGTGTGCCGGAAAGAAGGAACCGGGGGGCCTACATACACCATGGGTGAACGACCTAAAGAGAAATAACGAATGTGCGCGATGGAGGGGACGCTGAGAGAGGGTGAGAGGGGGGGCGGGCGTGTGCATGCACGATAGGAAGTTAGCGCTAGCTACAAACAGAAGAGGATTGTGTGGGTCTAAAGCACGAACAGAGATCACAATTCATTATAAAAAAGTGGATTCGGATATTTGAAGAAGATATCATAGTGTTTTAAACTGACGCATGCATGAATGAATATATATAATGGTGACACGCATGGTGTGGTTATGAACATGTTATACTACATATAATATATAGAAAATTGACTATAATTTGTGATAATGTGTGGCTTTTGCAGCTCAGGGCTAAATACTTGTCATAATGTAGGGGACGGGGAAATGTTGGGGATATCGCTTATCGGGAACTTACCGGTCAACCCATGATAAGGGGTAAATCGGCCTGTTTATCGGCATATCGGTCGATTTATTGCCATATCGGCTGATTTATCAGCCGATTTATCTTATCGGTCACACAAGAATAAGCGATAAATCGGCCAATTTATCAGAATATCTCAAGATATCTTGAACAGTGGGGCGGGACACTATACTTTGTGTGATAAACACGGTGTACGTATGGAACATGGTTTAGATTATGAAGATCTAGTTAGTACATCAAATGTACTATTATTTGGAATCAACATCCAGCGTATTCAAAATTTTGAATTCAAGTTCATATAGTACACATAGTTCATATCTATCTCTATAGTAATCATGTGGTGTGTTGTTAAGATAATACACGAATGATGGTTTAAGTTGTTAACAATCATGATTGTAGATTCTTATTCAAATAGAGAAATGAATTCAAATTTAGTTCGAATTGCAGCGATAGTATAGACATTTGGAATGCACTAAAATGTTGGTATGAGTAGGTTACATGCATTACACAGCCAACAAAAAAATTTAATTGGACATAACATGGATTCATAGCTTTGAATAGCATTTGTACAGTAAAACGGGACAAGACTCTCTCTTTGCGTGGTGCGAATAGTTTTATTTCTTTCATTTTTTCCTTTGAGGGAAGTGCGGATTGATTTGGTACGTACATTATTACACATTAGGTTTGACCCTAAAATTCAATCCGTGCCTTGTTATCCCAAAAATTCAGATATCGTGCTCCCAAAACTCGCGCCTTCACAACCCGCGCCTTGCTATCCCGAAATTACAACGCACGCGAAAACTCCCTCCAACTGCCAAACCCCGACACGCGAAATCCCCCTTCTAACCCTGAGACGATAGGGCCACTAGATCAAATCGGTGGGGGTACTATTGTAACACATCCTACATTTTGGACAAGCCCGTCCCTAAGTCATGGTTCCCCCTCCCATCACTTCCTTTTCGCCATTCGAAATCCTCCATCCGCCACCCCCCGCTGCCCAGCCGGAGCCTCTTCCCCGACGACGTCGCCCACCGCAACAGCTCGACGTCCCTCATCCACCGCCCCGGATGAGGATCCATCGTCGATCACGTCGTCCCGCTGGTTCAGCCGCCCCGTCCTCCACCTGCAAGGAGCTGCTCCGACGATCGCCTCATCTATCGTGGCTGCTCCATCCCCACAGCACGCCTTAACCTCCTCCACCGGAACCGCAGCATCCTCACCGACTCCTCGGACGAAGCCGAGGCCTACTCGGCACCACCAAAGAGGTTGTACACTCATCGCATCGCACCTTCTCCTTAACTTGACCTCCCGGCGCCGCCGGTGCTCGACCTCACTCCCCCATGGCGCGGCTACCTCGTAGTTGGCACCGCCAGCGATATCTCCATGGTGGCTCTCCCCCAGTGCAAGGCTCCCTCGATGGCGGCGTCCATACCAGCTGGAGCTGCTGCTGCTGCTCTGGCTCTCACTCGCTCACGCTGCTGCTCTGCTGCTGCTGCTACGGCTCTCGCTCGCTCGCGCTGCTGCTGCTCTAGCTCTCGCTCGCTTGCGCTGCTGCTGCTACGGCTCTCGCTCGCTCGCGCTGCTGCTCTGCTCTCCCCCTCACTTGTGCTGCTGCTCCGCTCTTGCTCTTGTTCGCACTGCTGATGCTGGTACACGGGATGCTGTAGCTACACGAGTTGCTGCTGTGGCTCTAGTTCGCGCTACTCCTCCAGGCGCTGCTGCTCCGGCTGCTATCTACTACTGTGTTCCTGCTACTTCTTGAGCTTGCATTGGTTTTTCCCTTGAAGAGGAAAGGGTGATGCAGCAAAGTAGAGTAAGTATTTCCCACAGTTTTGAGAACCAAGGTATCAATCCAGTAGGAGATAACGCACAAGTCACCGAATAGCTGCACAAACAAACACCAACTTGCACCCAACGCGATAAAGGGGTTGTCAATCCCTTCACGGTTATTTGCAAAGTGAGATCTGATAGAGATGGATAAACGGTAACGTACTATTTTAGGTATTTTTGGTTTATGGAACGAAAGTAAAAGATTGCAAAGGAAGTAAATAGGAAACTAAAATTGTAGATCGAAAACTTATATGATGGAAAGTAGACCCAGGGGCCATAGGTTTCACTAGAGGCTTCTCTCAAGATAGAAAATATTACGGTGGGCTAACAAATGACTGCCGAGCAATTGATAGAAAAGCGCAAAGTTATGACGATATCTAACGCAATGATCATGAATATAGGCATCACGTCCGTGTCAAGTAGACCGACTCCTGCCTGCATCTACTACTATTACTCCACACATCGACCGACTCTTGCCTGCATCTAGAGCATTAAGTTCATGAAGAACAGAGTAACGCATTAAGTAAGTTGACATGATGTAGCGGGATAAACTCAAGCAATATGATGAAAACCCCATCTTGTTATCCTCAATGGCAACAATACAATATGTGTCGGTTCCCCTTCTGTCACTGGGATCAAGCACCGTAAGATTGAACCCAAAGCTAAGCACTTCTCCCATTGCAAGAAAACCAATCTAGTTGGCCAAACCAAATCGATAGTTCGAACAGACTTGCAAAGATATCAAATCATGCATATAAGAATTCAGAGAAGATTCAAATAATATTCATAGATAAGCTGATCATAAATCCAAAATTCATCGAATCTCGCAAACACACCGCAAAAAGTTATTACATCGAATATATCTCCAAGAACATCGAGGAGAACATGGTATTGAGAATCAAAGAGAGAGAAGAAGTCATCTAGCTACTAGCTATGGACCCGTAGGTCTATGGTAAACTACTCACGCTTCATCCGAAGGGCAATGGTGTTGATGTAGAAGCCCTCCGTGATTGAATCCCCCTCCGGCAGGACGCCGAAAAAGGCCCCTAGATGGGATCTCACGGGTACAGAAGGTTGCGGCAGTGGAAAAGTATTTTCGTGGCTCTCCTGATTGGTTTTGGAATATTTGAGAATATATATGCGGAAGAAATAGGTCGGTGGAGTCACGAGGGGACCACAAGGGTGGGGGCGCGCCCTACCCCCCTGGGCGTGCCCTCTATCCTTGTGGCCGCCTCGTGGCTTCCCTGAAGTGTACTCCAAGTCCTCTAGATGTCTTCTGGTCCAAGAAAAATCATCGCGAAAGTTTCATTCCGTTTGGACTCCGTTTGATATTCCTTTTCTACGAAACTCTAAAACAAGGAAAAAAAAGGAATTGGCACTGGGCTCTAGGTTAATAGGTTAGTCCCAAAAATAATATAAAATAGCATAATAATGCATATAAACATCCAAAACAGATAATATAATAGCATGGAACAATAAAAAGTTATAGATACGTTGGAGACGTATCAAGCATCCCAAGCTTAATTCCTGCTCGTCCTCAAGTAGCTAAATGATAAAAACAGAATTTTTGATGTGGAGTGCTACCTAACATATTTATCTATGTAATTTTCTCTATTGTGGCATGAATGTTCAGATCCGTATGATTCAAAACAAAAGTTTAATGTTGACATAAAAACAATAATACTTCAAGCATACTAACAAGATAATTATGTCTTCTCAAAATAACATGGCCAAAGAAAGCTTATCCCTACAAAATCATATAGTCTGGCTATGCTCCATATTCATCACACAAAATATTCAAATCATGCACAACCCCGATAACAAGCCAAGCAATTGTTTCATACTTTTGAATTTCTCAAACCTTTTCAACTTTCACGCAATACATGAGCGTGAGCCATGGACATAACACTATAGGTGGAGTAGAAAGTGGTTGTGGAGAAGACAAAAAGAGGGAGATAGTCTCACATCAACTAGGCGTATTAACGGGCTATGGAGATGCCCATCAATAGATATCAATGTGAGTGAGTTGGGATTGCCATGCAACGGATGCACGAGAGCTATAAATTTATGAAAGCTCAAAAAGAAAACTAAGTGGGTGTGCATCCAACTTGATTGCTCATGAAGACCTAGGGCAATTTGAGGAAGCCCATCATTGGAATATACAAGCCAAGTTCTATAATGAAAACTCCCACTAGTATATGAAAGTGACAACATAGGAGACTCTCTATCATGAAGATCATGGTGCTACTTTGAAGCACAAGTATGGAAAAGGATAGTAACATTGCCCCTTCTCTCTTTTTCTCTCATTTTTTTCTTTTCCTTTTTTTTCTTTTTTTTCCTTTCTCTCTTTTTTTCGTTTTCTCCTCTCTTTTTTCTTTTTTTCCTCACATGGGACAATGTTCTAAAAAGGAAGATCATCATACTTCTATTCACTTACAACTCAAAAATTACAACTCGATACTAGAACAAGATATGACTCTATATGAATGCCTCCGACGGTGTACCAGGATGTGCAATGAATCAAGAGCGACATGTATAAGAAATGAAGAACGGTGGCTTTGCCAGAAATACGATGTCAACTACATGATCATGCAAAGCAATATGACAATGATGATGCGTGTCATAAATAACGGAATGTTGGAAAGTTGCATAGAAATATATCTCGGAATGGCTATGGAAATGCCATAATATGTAGGTATGGTGGCTGTTTTGAGGAAGGTATATGGTGGGTTTGTGGTACCGGCGAAAGTTGCGCGGCACTAGAGAGGCTAGCAACGGTGGAAGGGTGAGAGTGCGTATAATCCATGGACTCAACATTAGTCATAAATAACTCACATACTTATTGCAAAAATCTATTAGTCATCAAAACAAAGTACTACGCGCATGCTCCTAGGGGATATATTGGTAGGAAAAGACCATCGCTCGTCCCCGACCGCCACTCATAAGGAGGACAATCAAAAAATATCTCATGCTCCAACTTCGTTACATAACGGTTCAGCATACATGCATGCTACGGGACTCACAAACCTTAACACAAGTATTTCTAAAATTCACAACTACTCACTAGCATGACTCTAATATCACCATCTTCATATCTCAAAACAATCATTAGGAATCAAACTTCTCATAGTATTCAATACACTTTATATGAAAGTTTTTATTATATCCCTCTTGGATGCCTGTCATATTAGGACTAATTTTATAACCAAAGAAAATTACCATGCTGTTTAGAGACTCTCAAAATAATATAAGTGAAGCACAAGAGTTCATAAATTTCTATAAAACAAAACCACCGCCGTGCTCTAAAAAGATATAAGTGAAACACTAGAGCAAAATTGCCAAGCTCAAAAGATATAAGTGAAGCACATAGAGTATTCTAATAAATCACGATTCATGCGAGTCTCTCTCAAAAGGTGTGTACAGCAAGGATGATTGTGGCAAACTAAAAATCAAAGACTCAAATCATACAAGATGCTCCAAGCAAAACACATATCATGTGGTGAATAAAAATATAGCCTCAAGTAAAGTTATCGATAGACGAAGACGAAAGAGGGGATGCCTTCCGGGGCATCCCCAAGCTTAGGCTCTTGGTTGTCCTTGAATATTACCTTGGGGTGCCTTGGGCATCCCCAATCTTAGGCTCTTGCCACTCCTTAGTCCATAGTCCATCAAATCCTTTCCCAAAACTTGAAAACTTCACAACACAAAACTCAACAGGATATCTCACAAACTCCGTTAGTATAAGAAAATAAATCACCACTTTTGGTACCTTTGTGAACTCATTCTTTATTTATATTAGTGTAATATCTATTGTATTCCACCTTTTCCATGGTTCATACCCCCCGATACGAGCCATAGATTCATCAAAATAAGCAAACAACACATAGAAAACAGAATCTGTCAAAAACATAACAGTCCGTAGCAATCTGAATATTTCGAGTACTTCTGTAACTCCAAAAATTCTTAAAAAATAGGAAGGCATAATAATTTTTTTAATGTTCTTCAAAAAGAATCAACTCAAAATCACGCTTCTATGAATTATGAAAATTATTATCCTGGGCGCAAAAGTTTCTGTTTTTCAGCAAGATCAAATCAACTATCACCGTAAGCTATCCCAAAGGTCTTACCTAGCAGAAACACTAATTAAAACACAAAACCACATCTAACCAGAGACTAGATGAATTATTTATTGCAAAACGCAACCTAAAAAGCAAAAACTAAAATAAGATTGGGTTGCCTCCCAACAAGCGCTATTGTTTAATGCCCTTAGCTAGGCATAAAACACGAATAGATCTAGATATTATCATCTTTGGCATGCAATCCATAAGTGGCTCTGATGATATATTCATAAGATAATTTAATTTTCTTTCTTGGAAACTGTTCCGTACCTTTCCTCAATGGAAATTGAAATCTAATGTTTCCTTCTTTCATATCGATAACTGCACCAATCGTTCTAAGGAAAGGTCTACCAAGAATAATCAGACATGTAGGATTGCAATCTATATCAAGAACAATGAAATCTACGGGCACATAATTCCTTGCAACAATAAGAACATCATTAATCCTTCCCATAGGTTTCTTAATAGTGGATTTCGCAATATGCAAATTTAAGGAACAATCATCAAATTCACGGAAACCTAGCACATCACAAAGAGTTTTCGGAATAGTGGAAACACTTGCGCCCAAATCACACAAAGCATGGCACTCATAATCTTTAATCATAATCTTAATAGTAGGTTCCCACTCATCATAAAGTTTTCTAGGGATATAAACTTCCAATTCAAGCTTTTCTTCAAAAGCTTGCATCATAGCATCAACGATATGTTTAGTAAAAGCTTTGTTTTGATTATAAGCATGACGAGAATTCAACATGGATTGCAACAAGGAAATACAATCTATTAAAGAACAACTAATTAAATTCCTTGAAATCCAAAAGAATGGGTTCATCACTACCTAAAGTTTTGACCTCTCCAATCCCACTTTTATCAATTTTTCATCTAGATGTAAAAACTCTGAATCATTGGGACGCCTTCTAACTAAAGTTGACTCATCTCCAGTCCCATATTTATCAAGATTTATATTGGAAAACAAAGATTCAATAGGGGTCACATCAATCACTTTAAGATCTTCATCATTATTTTCACGGAAACTAGAAGAACACGCTTTTATAAACCAATCTTTTTTAGCGCACATCTTAGCGGTTCTTTCCCTGCATTCATCAATGGAAATTCTCATAGCTTTGAGAGAATCATTGATATATTGCTTGGGTGGAATAGATCTAAGTTTCAAAGAATCAACATCAAGAGAAATTCTATCCATGTTCCTAGCTAGATCATCAATCTTAAGCAATTTTTCTTCAATCAAAGCATTGAAATTCTTTTGCGAACTCATAAATGCTTTAACACTATTCTCAAAATCAGAGGACATATTATTATAATTTCCATAAGAAATGTTGTAGGAATTACCATAATTATTAGAGGAATTACTAGGGAACGGCATATGATTAAAATTACCTCTATACGCGTTATTACCAAAATTGTTCCTACCAACAAAATTCACATCCATAGATTCATTAATATTCTCAATCAAAGTAGACAAAGGCATATCATTAGGATCAATAGGAGCACTCTTTCTAGCAAATAATTTCATAAGCTCGTCCATCTTTCCACTCAAAACATTAATCTCTTCAATCGCATGCACCTTTTTACTAGTGGAAGATCTTTCGGTATGCCATTGAGAATAACTAAACATAATATTATCTACGAGTTTAGTAGCTTCTCCTCAAGTAATTTCCATAAAATTACCTCCCACGTCCGAATCTAAAAGATTTCTAGAAGAAAAATTCAATCCGGCATAAATTTTTTGTATAATCATCCACAGATTCAAACCATGCGTAGGGAAATTACGTATCATTAATTTCATCCTCTCCCAAGATTGTGCAACATGTTCATGATCAAGTTGCTTAAAATTCATAATATCGTTCCTAAGGGAGATGATCTTATCGGGAGGAAAATACTTGGAAATAAAAGCATCTTTACACCTATTCGATGAATCGATACTATTTTTAGGCAAAGATGAAAACCAAATTTTAGCACGATCTCAAACTGAGAATGGAAATAACATAAATTTAACAATATCATTATCCACATCTTTTTTTCTTTTGCATATCACAAATCAACAAAATTGTATAGATGGGATGCGGCATCTTCACTAGGAAGGCCAGAAAATTGATATTTCATAACAAGATTCAACAAAGCGGCATTAATTTCACAAGATTCTGCGCTAGTAGTGGGAGCAATCGGACTACTAATAAAATCATTGTTATTGGTGTTGGAAAAGTCACACAGTTTGGTATTCTCTTGAGTCATCGTGACAAGCAAGCAATCCAACACACGAGCACACAAGAGGCAAGCGAAGAAGACGAACGGAAGAGGGGCGAAGAGAAGGCAAATCTTTTCGAAAATCATTTTAGAAATGGGGGAGAGGAAAACGAGAGGCGAATGGCGAATAATGTAATGCAAGGGATGAGAGTTTATGATGGGTACTTCGTATGGCTTGACTTTGCGTAGATCTCCCCGGCAACGGCGCCAGAAATTCTTCCTGCTACTTCTTGAGCTTGCGTTGGTTTTTCCCTTGAAGAGGAAAGGGTGATGCAGCAAAGTAGAGTAAGTATTTCCCTAAGTTTTGAGAACCAAGGTATCAATCCAGTAGGAGACAATGCACAAGTCACCGAATAGCTGTACAAACAAACACCAACTTGCACCCAACGCGATAAAGGGGTTGTCAATCCCTTCACAGTTATTTGCAAAGTGAGATCTGATAGAGATGGATAAACGGTAAAGTAATATTTTAGGTATTTTTGGTTTATGGAACGAAAAGTAAAAGATTGCAAAGGAAGTAAATGGGAAACTAAAACTGTAGATCAGAAACTTATATGATGGAAACTAGACCCAGGGGCCATAGATTTCACTAGAGGCTTCTCTCAAGATAGAAAATATTACGGTGGGTGAACAAATTACTGGCGAGCAATTGATAGAAAAGCGCAAAGTTATGATGATATCTAAGGCAATGATCATGAATATAGGCATCATGTCTGTGTCAAGTAGACCGACTCTTGCCTACTGGTACGTCTCCAACGTATCTATAATTTATGAAGTATTGATGCTATTATATTATCAACCTTGGATGTTTTATATGCATTTATATGCTATTTTATATGGTTTTTGGGACTAACCTATTGACCTAGAGACCAGTGCTAGTTTCTGTTTTCTCCTTGTTTTAGAGTATCGCAGAAAAGGAAAACCAAATGGAGTCCAATTGACCTGAAACTTGACGGAGCTTATTTTTGGACCAGAAGAAGGCCAAGGAGTCAAAGAGTTGGGCCAGAAGAGTCCTGGGCTGCCCACGAGGGTGGGGACGCGCCCACCCCCCTGGGCGCGCCTCCCTGCCTCGTGGACAGCCCGGAGACCCCCCCTGACTTGTTCTCGACGCCAACACCTCTCATATATACCAAAACTTCCAGAAAGAAACGTAGATCGGAAGTTCCGCCGCCGCAAGCCTCTGTAGTCACGAGAAATCAATCTAGGCCCTCTCCGGCACCCTGCCGGAGGGGGCCATCATCACCGGTGGCCATGGAGGAGTATCCCGGAGAGGCCATCATCGCCATGAAGGCCAAGGACCAGAGGGAGAACCTTTCCCCATCTAGGGGGAGACCATGGAGGAGGAAGCACAAGGGGGAGAACCTCTCCTCCTCTCTCTTGGTGGCACCGGAGTGCCATCGAGAGGGGAATCATTGCCGCGGTGATCGTCTTCATCAACATCACCACCATCCTCATCTCTTTTACGCGGTCCACTCTCCCGCACCCCGCTGTAATCCCTACTTGAACATGGTGCTTTATGCCACATATTATGATCCAAAGATGTGTTGCCATCCTATGATGTTTTGAGTAGATACCTTTAGTCCTTGGGTTGATTGATGATCTAGATTGGTACGAGTTGTATGTTTTACTTTGGTGCTATCCTATGGTGCCCTCCGTGTCGCGCAAGCGTGAGGGATTCCCGCTGTTGGGTGTTGCAATACGTTCATGATTCGCTTATAGTGGGTTGGTGAGTGACTGAATCACAAACCCGAGTAAGGGGGTTGTTGCGTATGGGAATAAAGAGGACTTGATGCTTTAATGCTATGGTTGGGTTTTGCCTTAATGATCTTTAGTAGTTGCGGATGCTTGCTAGAGTTCCAATCATAAGTGCATATGATCCAAGTAGAGAAAGTATGTTAGCTTATGCCTCTCCCTCATATGAAATTGCAGTGATGACTACCGGTCTTGTTATCGACTGGCTAGGATAATTCCGCACACCGGCCCATCATTATTCGACACTCGCTATTTATATTATTTAGTAATATATTCTAACTTTATGATAACAGCACCTACTTTTATATTTTAGCTCTCCGATATCATACAAAGTTATCCTCTTCATACCCACAACATAGTTTCATTTCTCATTTCTAGTTGGAAGCAAACGTTCGGTGTACGTAGAGTCGTATCAGTGGCACATAGGGCCTGAGAGAATATTGATATTACCTTTAGCTCCTTGTGGGTTCGACACTCCATACTTATCACTTCCACCTTTGGAAATTGCTACGATGATTCCCTACACTTCGGAATCATCACCTGCATCTACTACTATTACTCCACACATCGACCGGCTCCTGCCTGCATCTAGAGTATTAAGTTCATGAAGAACAGAGTAACACATTAAGTAAGATGACATGATGTAGCGGGATAAACTTGTAACACCCCGCATGTAACTTGCCATATTTGTAACTCCGACTCTTGCCATTTTCGGCTACGTGATATGATATTCCCTCCGTGGTCAGGTTTTGTCTTTTGTTTTGCATTTTGTTCATGTCATGGATTTCATATCATGTCATCATGTGCATTGCATTTGCATACGTGTTCGTCTCATGCATCCGAGCATTTTCCCCGTTGTCCGTTTTGCAATCCGGCGCTCCTATCTCCTCCGGCGCACCCCTTTCGTTTTCTTTCGTGTGCGGGTGTCAAACTTTCTCAGAATGGACCGAGGCTTGTCAAGTGGCCTTAATATACCACCCGGAGACTACCGGTCAAGTTTCGTTCCATTTGGAGGTCGTTTGGTACTCCAACGGTTAACCGGGCATCCGCAAAGTCCATTCGAGTGTCCAGCAAAAACCCCCTCAAAACCAGCCCAAAACCAACCAAACTCTCTTCCATGCTCTGGGTCGTTCGATCACGATCGTGTGGGCGAAAACCGCACCTCATTTGGAGCCTCCTAGCTCCCTCTACCTATTTATATGTGAGACCTCCCGTATACGAATCGTAGTCAAACCCTAACCCTCATCCCCGTGCGCCGCCGGACACGTCCGCCCCAGCCAGACACAGTCGCGCCGCCGCCCCCGTCCACTCACGCTCTACCACGTGGCAAGCCCGTCGTCGCCGCCGCCGAAGC
>NC_057811.1:135792757-135802502 GCF_018294505.1 Triticum aestivum | reverse complement strand
GCCGCCCGCCGTCCTCGCCCCGCCGCCGCATCCCGCCGCCGTCGCCGCACCGCACCGCCGCCGCCACGTCCTCCTCCTCCCGCCGGCCCGCCGTCTCCTTCCTCCGGCGTCGCTCCGGCCGAGCTCGAGCTCCCAATTGCTCCCCGATCCAGATCCGTTGACCAAGGTTGACCCGAGCCCCCCTCTAAATTTTCTAAGTCTGGGATATTCTATAGCATATGCCTCTGTTCAATAGTGCATAACTCCTTACATGTAGCTCCGATTCGCGCGTGTAATATGTCAAATTGTTTGCCTCGCGATGCTCTACATTTTGTTCAATTGCACCATGTTCATTAGAGGTCATCTTGATGCTCAAATCTCTGTTGGAAGAGGGCTAGTTGCTGTTATCTGCTGGTTCTTATCAGAACTTGGAGATTTGTCATTTTTGTATCATTTAATCTGTGCATCTTATGGGCATGAGCTCTACATGTGTTTTGAAGTATGCCATGCCATCTTTCCAAGGGTGTATGCCACGTATTTTTGTGGTCTCTGTGGTGACTAGGACAAGCATGCAAATTAGGCCCCGTAATATTTTTGATTTCAGGGACTGATTTATCTAAGTCTTTGTCTGCTGTTATTTTGTTGCCATGTAAACTTGATACTACAGAGAGATCCATGTATATTTTGGAGATGTTCAGTAAGGATGTTTTGTAGCTATAGTTGTAATTGATCCATTCCTGCCCTTGTTGGAAATTATGGAGTACCATAGCATGACTCAATCTTGCTCTACTTTTGCTATAAAATATTTCTGGCAGCTTCTTAACATGATATGCAATTTTTCCAAGCTTATTGTAGTTGATCCATTCGCGCTATGCTTTTGTTCTTGCCATGCATAGCTTTATAAACATGCCATCTTGCTGTAGGTATGCTTTTTTGGTCATGAGTTGCTCTGTAGTGAGTGTATCAAGCTCACAAAGAGGACTACATATTATTATTTCTGCCATGATCTGTTTTCTGCCAAGTCTGAAACCTGATAACGAAACTTGCTATGTTTACATGCTTGTCATCATATCTTCTGATCCTTTTTGGCTTATGGTCAGTAAGGGACTTTTGTCATATGCATTTAGTAGAACACTTCCATGCCTTTTTTTGCTATGTTAAGTTCCTGCAGCATGTTGATTTCGTGCTCTGAATATTGCTACCTGATGCTGTTTTCTGCCATGTCCAGTTTTTCACTAAGTCTGTGAACCTGTTATCTTTTGCACTTTTGCCATGCTTGTTTGAGCTTGATATGTTGTCATCTAGCTGTAGCTCAGTGTTCATATATTGTCAAGCATCCCCTGTAGATTACTGCAATTTGCTTTGTTGCTTTGTTGGAGTGCTGTGCATTGTTGCTTGTTGCATTTTAAGTGCTATCATGCTGTTTATCGCAGATTCGCGTCACTCTTGTTTTGCTTGCCATTTGCCAACCGTGCATCCGATTCCGGTGATCTTTATATCGATTTCGACCGAAATCATCTCATATTTCCAGTGGCATGCTTGGTTTGCCAAGTTACTTCCTTGTTCATCATTTTCCTTCCGGAGCACGCATATCATATCTTGCATATCATACATGTTTTGCATCATGTTGCTTGTGCATTTCTCGTGGTTGATTGTGGTTCCGTTTGTTTGTGCTCTTGTCTTGGGTAGAGCCGGGATACGAGTTCGTGAACAAGGAACCTGTTGAGTACGCTTACGAGGATCAAGCTCTCGACAACTCTGAGAACCTTGCAGGCAAGATGACCACCCCTCGAAATCACTTCTATCTTTGCTTTGCTAGTTGTTCGCTCTATTGCCATGTTGCGCTACCTATCACTTGCTATATCATGCCTCCCATATTGCCATGTCAGCCTCTAACCATCCTTTCCTAGCAAACCATTGTTTGGCTAAGTTACCGCTTTTGCTCAGCCCCTCTTATAGCGTTGCTAGTTGCAGGTGAAGTTGAAGTTGGTTCCATGTCGGAACATGGATATGTTGGGATATCACAATATCTATTATTTAATTAATGCACCTATATATATTTGGTAAAGGGTGGAAGGCTCGGCCTTATGCCTGGTGTTTTGTTCCACTCTTGCCGCCCTAGTTACTGTTATACCGGGATTATGTTCCTTGAGTTTGCGTTCCTTACGCGGTCGGGTGATTTATGGGACCCCCTTGACAGTTCGCCTTGAATAAAACTCCTCCAGCAAGGCCCAACCTTGGTTTTACCATTTGCTACCTAAGCCTTTTCCCCCGGGTTTTCGCGAGCCCGAGGGTCATCTTATTTTAACCCCCCCCCCGGGCCAGTGCTCCTTCGAGTGTTGGTCCGAACTGAGTAGACTGCGGGGCCCCCTCCTGGAAACTCGAGGTCTGGTTTTACTCGTAGGATGTCTCATCCGGTGTGCCCTGAGAACGAGATATGTGCAGCTCCTATCGGGATTTGTCGGCGCATCGGGCGGCTTTGCTGGTCTTGTTTTACCATTGTCGAGATGTCTTGTAAACCGGGATTCCGAGACTGATCCGGTCTTTTCGGGAGAAGGTTTATCCTTCGTTGACCGTGAGAGCTTATGATGGGCTAAGTTGGGACACCCCTGCAGGGTAATATCTTTCGAAAGCCGTGCCCGCGGTTATGAGGCAGATGGGAATTTGTTAATGTCCGGTTGTAGAGAACTTGTCACTTGACCCAATTAAAATACATCAACTGCGTGTGTAGCCGTGATGGTCTCTTCTCGGCGGAGTCCGGGAAGTGAACACGGTCTGTGTTATGTATGACGTAAGTAGGAGTTCAGGATCACTTCTTGGTCATTGCTAGATGACGACCGTTCCGTTGCTTCTCTTCTCGCTCTCTCTTGCGTATGTTAGCCACCCTATATGCTCTTGCCGCTGCAGCTCCACCTCACTACTCCATCCTGTCCTACAAGCTTAAATAGTCTTGATCTCGCGGGTATGAGATTGCTGAGTCCCCGTGACTCACAGATTCTACCAAAACAGTTGCAGGTGCCGACGATGCCAGTGCAGATGATGGGGTCGATCTCAAGTGGGAGTTCGACGAGGAACGTGGTCGTTACTATGTGTCTTTTCCTGATGATCAGTAGTGGAGCCCAGTTGGGACGATCGGGGATCTAGCATTTGGGGTTGTCTTATTTTCATTTGGATCTTGACCGTAGACGGTCTATATGTTTGTATTTTGGATGATGTATGAATTATATTTATGTATTGTGTGAAGTGGCGATTGTAAGCCAACTCTTTATCCCATTCTTGTTCATTACATGGGATTGTGTGAAGATGACCCTTCTTGCGACAAAACCACTATGCGGTTATGCCTCTAAGTCGTGCCTCGACACGTGGGAGATATAGCCGCATCGTGGGCGTTACAAGTTGGTAATCAGAGCCTTCCCCGACTTAGGAGCCCCCTGCTTGATCAAATCGCTGGCGTTGTTGAGTCTAGAACAAAAATGTTTTGAGTCTTAGGATTATATATATCGGAGAGTAGGATTCTTTTTACTCCTCGGTCCCTTCGTCACTCTGGTGAGGCCTCCTGACGTAGAAGTTTTGGCTATTCTCTCCTCAAATTTCACTAAAAAAAATATTTAGGATCACGCGGGTATCTTGGAATCGTTCCGATGGTTTTGTGACGAGAACATTGTTCTTGGTGCCTCCTGACATTTAGGGGTTGTGGCAGTGTCCCGGGGAGTTGAGCTCCGAGGTGTTGTCGTCACAATTTTATCGTTGCAGTTCTGGAATACCTGAGTTTCGCCGACATCTAAATCTCTTTTATGCAGTTGTTGGTGAGATCACCTCGACGCCACCCAGTACTGGGGCGGGAGTTCGGGAGTATTGCCATAGCTTGTATAACGGATGCTTTTCGAAGGTTGAGGTAAACGATTTCCGAAGGTTTCTTGGTTATGTGTTGACGGATGGATACAGCTGGATCTAGGGATTGCTAGTTTGGGTGATATATTTTGTGTCCCCTGTATCCCCAACACCAGATTGCATAACCAGAAAATTTCGGGAGTTTATAAGTGGGAATTCAAGTAGCCTTAGGATATCTTTCCGACAGACGCATGATATGAGATTGGGGTTCGACGTCTAGTGGTCCGCCTGTACACGGTTGGTTTTACAGTGGTCTCGTAGTGTCTTAAAGAGTCCATGGCTATGCCGACTCGGGGACGCTTCGTATGTCATGTGCACAGCCTTGTACATGATGGTGCTGTACGATTGAGCCCGTGTGGGCCCCACCACGAAAACTTCGGACAAAATCTCTATCATATGTTTGTTCCGGCTTATTCTGCAAGCCAATACTTTGTTTTGTTTTGTATTGTGGTATTCGAGTTGCTTCGAAGTTATACGTTGATTCCATATCTTTTTCAAGTGGCTTCTCAACTTATGGAACTGTGATGATTTACTATGGAATTCATTCGTTCATCTTCGTTCGAATGTTTATTGTGAAGACTATATGTTGCAATTTCTATCCGTTGATTCTACTTATCTATTTGTCTATCAAGATGCTAACGGATGTCACCCTCTTCAGGATGGCTCCGCCAACGCGTCAGAATCCAGATCACAATGAAGGGAGTCAAGCGAACCCTCCGCCACCACCTCCGCCTCCGGAGGCATGGCAAGCTATCATGGCAGCCACCGACGCCAATGCTCAAATGATTCTGCAACTCTTGCAAGAACGTACTCAAGGGCAAGGCAATCAAGGAAATCAAGGTCAAGGCAACAATCAGCCTAACTTCGCTACTCTCAACCAGTTTCTCGCAAATCAGCCCAAGTCTTTCAGCTACTGTGCCGAGGCCACGGATGCCGATGATTGGCTCGTGGACATCAACAAGCATTTTGAATGTAGCAATGTCAGGCCTGAGGACTATGTCAAGTTCGCTTCTTTCCAGCTCAAGGACCAAGCTGCTGATTGGTATCAACAATACAAAGATTCCAGAGGAGGTCGTGTGATCACTTGACTGACTTCTGTCGGGACTTCAAAGCGCACCACATTCGACAAAGTGTTGTTGAGAGCAAGCGTGAGGAGTTCCACAATCTCAAGCAAGGCAACATGTCTGTGTATCAATACAACATCCAGTTTCAGAAACTTGCTCGCTTCGCTAAACAAGACGTTCCTGATGAGAAGAGCATGATTTATCACTTCAGAGGTGGCCTTAAAGAGGATCTACAGTTAGATCTCGTTCTTGTTGAGCCTACTCAGTTTGATCAATTCTACAATATGGCATTGAAGCAAGAGGCTGCTCAGCTCAAGTGTGAGGCTTCTAAGAAGAGAGTCAGAGACGCAGTTCAGTCTTCTTCTTCCTCACTTGTGACAGCTAAGCAACAGAAGTTCTGGTTGCCTCCTCCTCCTCCGTTTCGTCAGCCTTATCAGCAGAAGAACAAAGGTGGCCATGGTTCTTCCAACTCTTCCAACTCTGGCTATCAGAACAAGTCTCAGAATCAAGCTCCAAAGACCAATGCTCCTTATCACCGTCCACTCTCAGAGGTGACTTGCAACAAATGTCAGCAGAAGGGTCACTATGCTAACAAGTGCTTCAACCAAAGGCGTCTGCCTCCTCCTCCTCCTGTCAGATCTTCCAGCAATGCAGTGGTCAAGCATAATCCAAAGTCTGCAAAGGTGAACATGATGAATGCAGCTCAAGCGGAGGAATCTACTGATGTGATAATGGGTAATCTTCCTGTTAATGATATTCCTGCAAAAGTTCTTTTTGATACTGGTGCATCGCATTCTTTCTTGTCATACCCATTTGCATCGAAGCACAATGTTGACACAGAGATTTTATCCAAAGTTATGCAAGTTGTTTCTCCGGGAAAGCTTTTGTCTTCTAGTTTGGTTGCTCCCGATGTTTCCATCAAGATGGGAGACTATAAATTTCAGTCTTCTCCAATTGTTCTTGGTGACTCGTATATTGATCTTATTCTCGGGATGGACTGGCTTTCTAAGCACAAGGCTCAACTTGATTGTGCAGCCAGGGTAATTCAATTGACGCACTCGTCTGAGGATGTGATTATTTTTGCCGCTCGTGATGAAACCATTCGGTTTTTCTCTCTCAATGAGAAGGGCGAATTGAATGCCATCTCTCAAATTCCAGTCATTTGTGAGTATCAACATGTCTTTCCAGAAGAGCTTCCGGGTATGCCTCCTCATCGGCCAGTTGAGTTCATTATCGAACTAGAGCCAGGCACTGAACCCGTTTGCAAGCCTCCATACAAGCTTGGACCCAACGAGCTGAAGGAATTGAAGAAACAGCTCGATGAACAAGAGCGTCTGGGTTTGATCAGACCGAGTTCTTCTCCATGGGGTTGTGGTGTTCTTTTTGTCAAGAAGAAGGATGGCATGGACCGACTTTGTGTCGACTACCGTCCATTGAACAAGAAGACAATCAAGAACAAGTATCCACTTCCCAACATCAATGAGCTATTTGAGCAACTCAAAGGTGCTAAAGTATTCTTGAAGCTTGACCTTCGTATGGGTTATCATCAGATTCGCATTCGTGAAGAAGATATTCCCAAGACAGCATTCAGAACAAGCTTTGGTTCTTATGAATATATTGTCGTGTCTTTCGGCCTTGTCAATGCTCCTCCAGTATTCTCTCGGATGATGAATTCCATTTTCAACCCCTATACCAATGAATTCGTCCTGGTGTATCTCGATGATATCTTGGTCTTCTCCAAGAATAAGCAGGATCATGCCAAACATTTACGATTGGTGCTCGACAAGCTCAGAGAATATCAATTCTATGCGAAGTTCTCCAAATGTGAATTTTGGCTCGATGAAGTTCTTTTCCTTGGTCACATCATCTCTGCCAAGGGCATCGCTGTTAACCCCGAGAAGGTGTCCGCAATTGTGAATTGGGAACCCCCTCAGAATGTCAAGCAGCTCCGCAGTTTTCTTGGTCTTGCAAGCTATTGCCGAAGATTCGTTGAGAATTTCTCCAAGATTGCAAAGCCTCTTTCCAACCTCCTCCAGAAGCATGTGAAGTATGTCTGGTCTCCTGAGTGTGACGTTGCTTTCAACACTCTCAAAGAGAAACTAGTCACAGCTCCTGTCTTGACTCCTCCTGATGAATCCAAGCCATTTGAAGTTTTATGTGATGCTTCTCTCCAAGGTCTCGGTGCTGTGTTAATGCAAGAGAAGAAAGTTGTGGCCTATACCTCTCGTCAGTTGAAGCCCAACGAGAAGAACTACCCCACTCACGATCTTGAGTTGGCGGCAGTTGTCCATGCATTAATAACGTGGAGACATCTCTTGTTGGGAAGACAAGTGGACATATTCACCGGTCACAAGAGTCTCAAGTATATCTTCACTCAGCCCAACCTCAACCTCAGGCAGACTCGATGGGTCGAAATGATTCAAGAGTACAATTCGAGTACTGAATATACTCCAGGCAAGGCCAATGTCATTGCAGATGCTTTAAGCAGGAAGGCTTATTGCAACAGCTTAATCCTCAAGCCGTTCCAACCGGATCTTTGTGAAGCTTTCCACAAGCTGAATCTCCAAGTTGTTCCTCAAGGCTTTCTTGCCAACCTCATAGTCTCTCCTACTTTGGAAGATCAAATTCGTGAGGCACAACTCCTTGATGCCATGGTGAAGAAGGTGAAACGTGGTATCGACAAGGGTCTTTCCAAATACAAGTGCTATCGCATTGATGACAGAGACACTTTATTCTTCGAGGACCGGATTATGGTTCCTAAAGGTGATCTAAGGAAAGTCATAATGAATGAGGCGCACAATTCTCTCCTATCCATTCATCCTGGAAGTACGAAGATGTATCATGACCTCAAGCAGTCGTATTGGTGGACTCGAATGAAGCGAGAGATCGCTCAATTCGTGAATGAATGTGATGTCTGTCGAAGGGTGAAAGCAGAACACCAACGACCAGCTGGTCTCCTCCAACCTCTTGCTATCTCAGAATGGAAGTTTGATCATATCGAAATGGACTTCGTGATGGGTTTTCCAAAGTCCAAGCGCGGAAATGATGCTATCTTCGTTGTCATTGACAAGCTTTCTAAAGTGGCTCATTTCCTTCCAATCAAAGAATCCATCACAGCAGCTCAGCTGGCAGAGCTGTACACCTCCAGAATTGTCTCCTTGCACGGCATTCCACAATTGATTTCTTCAGATCGTGGAAGCATTTTCACCTCTAAGTTCTGGGACTCCTTCCAGAAGGCCATGGGCACAAACATTCGCTTCAGCACAGCTTTCCATCCTCAAACTAGTGGCCAAGTCGAGCGAGTCAATCAAATTCTTTAAGATATGCTCAGGGCTTGTGTCATTTCCTTTGGCATGAAATGGGAAGATTGTCTTCCATATGCTGAATTCTCCTACAACAACAGCTTCCAAGCGAGTTCGGGCATGGCCCCATTCGAGATTCTCTATGGCAGAAAGTGCCGTACTCCTCTCAATTGGTCAGAGACTGGTGAACGCCAACTTCTTGGCAATGACTTAATCACTGAAGCTAAAGAAATGTGTAAAGTCATCCGTGATAATCTCAAAGCCGCGCAATCGCGCCAGAAGGGTTACTATGATAGTAAGCACCGTGATTTGGCTTTCGAGATCGGAGACCATGTCTACCTCCACGTCTCTCCAATGAAAGGCACTCGTCGCTTCGGTATCAAAGGGAAGCTTGCCCCTAGATACGTGGGTCCTTTCAAGATCGTTGGCAAAAGAGGCGACCTCGCCTATCAACTTGAGCTTCCTTCCAACTTCGCGAACGTGCACGATGTGTTCCACGTGTCACAGCTCCGCAAGTGCTTCAAGACGCCTGAGCGCACTATCAACTTCGAAGAGATTGACCTCCAAGAAGATTTGTCTTATCATGAGCACCCCGTTGCTATTCTTGAAGAAACTGAGCGCAAGACTCGCAACAAGTCAATCAAATTCCTGAAAGTGAAGTGGTCGCACCATTCCGACCGGGAAGCCACCTGGGAACGCGAGGACCATCTCCGTTCCGAATATCCAGAGTTCTTTCAGTCCTAGATCTCGGGACGAGATCCTCTCGTAGTGGTGGAGTGTTGTAACACCCCGCATGTAACTTGCCATATTTGTAACTCCGACTCTTGCCATTTTCGGCTACGTGATATGATATTCCCTCCGTGGTCAGGTTTTGTCTTTCGTTTTGCATTTTGTTCATGCCATGCATTTCATATCATGTCATCATGTGCATTGCATTTGCATACGTGTTCATCTCATGCATCCGAGCATTTTCCCCGTTGTCCGTTTTGCAATCCGGCGCTCCTATCTCCTCCGGCGCACCCCTTTCGTTTTCTTTCGTGTGCGGGTGTCAAACTTTCTCCGAATGGACCGAGGCTTGTCAAGTGGCCTTAATATACCACCCGGAGACTACCGGTCAAGTTCCGTTCCATTTGGAGGTCGTTTGGTACTCCAACGGTTAACCAGGCATCCGCAAAGTCCATTTGAGTGTCCAGCAAAAACCCTCTCAAAACTAGCCCAAAACCCACCAAACTCTCTTCCATGCTCTAGGTCGTTCGATCACGATCGTGTGGGCGAAAACGGCACCTCATTTGGAGCCCCCTAGCTCCCTCTACCTATTTATATGTGAGACCTCCCGTATACGAATCGTAGTCAAACCCTAACCCGCATCCCCGTGCGCCGCCGGACACGTCCGCCCCGGCCGGACATAGCCGCGCCGCCGCCCCGTCCACTCACGCTCTGCCACGTGGCCAGCCCGTCGTCGCCGCCGCCGAAACCCGCAGGCCCGACGCCGGCCCCCACGGCCCGGCG
>NC_057811.1:135736078-135792211 GCF_018294505.1 Triticum aestivum | reverse complement strand
CCGCCGTCCTCGCCCCGCCGCCGGACCCCGCCGCCGTCGCCGCACCGCACCGCCGCCGCCGCGTCCTCCTCCTCCCGCCGGCCCGCCGTCTCCTTCCTCCGGCGTCGCTCCGGCCGAGCTCGAGCTCCCAGTTGCTCCCCGATCCAGATCCGTTGACCAAGGTTGACCCGAGCCCCCCTCTAAATTTTCTAAATCTGGGATATTCTACAGCATATGCCCCTGTTCAATAGTGCATAACTCCTTGCATGTAGCTCCGATTCGCGCGTGTAATATGTCAAATTGTTTGTCTCGCGATGCTCTACATTTTGTTCAATTGCACCATGTTCATTAGAGGTCATCTTGATACTCAAAGCTCTGTTGGAAGAGGGCTAGTTGCTGTTATCTGCTGGTTCTTATCAGAACTTGGAGATTTGTCATTTTTGTATCATTTAATCTGTGCATCTTATGGGCATGAGCTCTACATGTGTTTTGAAGTATGCCATGCCATATTTCCAAGGGTGTATGCCATGTATTTTTTTGGTCTCTGTGGTGACTAGCACAAGCATGCAAAGTAGGCCCCGTAATATTTTTGATTTCAGGGACTTAGTGATTTCTCCAAGTCTTTGTCTGCTGTTATTTTGTTGCCATGTAAACTTGATGCTACAGAGAGATCCATGCATATTTTGGAGATGTTCATTAAGTATGTTTTGTATCTATAGTTGTAATTGATTCATTCCTGCCTTTGTGGGAAATTATGGAGTATCATAGCATGACTCAATCTTGCTCTACTTTTGCTATAAAATATTTCTGGCAGATTCTTAACATGATATGCAATTTTTCCAAGCTTATTGTAGTTGATCCATTCATGCTATGCTTTTGTTCTCGCCATGGATAGCTTCATAATCATGCCATCTTGCTGTAGCTAAGCTTTTTTTGTCATGAATTGCTCTGTAGTGAGTGCATCAAGCTCATAAAGAGGCCTACATATTATTATTTCGGCCATGATCTGTTTTCTGCTAAGTCTGAAACCTGATAACGAAACTTGCTATGTTTACATGCTTGCCATCACATATTCTGATCCTTTTTGGCTTATGGTCAGTAAGGGACTTTTGTCTTATGCATTTAGTAGAACACTTCCATGCCTTGTTTTGCTATGTTAAGTTCCTGTAGCATGTTGATTTCGTGCTCTGAATATTGCTATCTGATGCTGTTTTCTGCCATGTCCAGTTTTTCACCAAGTCTGTGAACCTGTTATCTTTTGCACTTTTGCCATCCTTGTTTGAGCTTGATATGTTGTCATCTAGCCGTAGCTCAGTGTTCATATTTTGTCAAGCATCTCCTGTAGATTACTGCCGTATGCTTTGTTGCTATGTTGGAGTGCCGTAGCATTGTTGCTTGTTGCATTTTAAGTGCTATCATGCTGCTTATCGCAGATTCGCGTCATTCTTGTTTTGCATCCGATTCCGGTGATCTTTATATCGATTTCGACCGAAATCATCTCATCTTTCCAGTGGCAAGCTTGGTTTGCAAAGTTACTGCCTTGTTCATCATTTTCCTTCCGGAGCACGCATATGCATCGCATATCATATCTTGCATATCATACATGTTTTGCATCATGTTGCTTGTGCATTTCTCGTGTTTGATTGTGGTTCCGTTTGTTTGTGCTCTTGTCTTGGGTAGAGCCGGGAGACGAGTTCATGAACGAGGATCCTGTTGAGTACGCTTACGAGGATCAAGCTCTCGACAACTCTGAGAACCTTGCAGGCAAGATGACCACCCCTCGAAATCACTTCTATCTTTGCTTTGCTAGTTGTTCGCTCTATTGCCATGCTGCGCTACCTATCACTTGCTATATCATGCCTCCCATATTGCCATGTCAGCCTCTAACCATCCTTTCCTAGCAAACCATTGTTTGGCTAAGTTACCGCTTTTGCTCAGCCCCTCTTATAGCGTTGCTAGTTGTAGGTGAAGTTGAAGTTGGTTCCATGTCGGAACATGGATATGTTGGGATATCACAATATCTCTTATTTAATTAATGCACCTATATATATTTGGTAAAGGGTGGAAGGCTCGGCCTTATGCCTGGTGTTTTGTTCCACTCTTGCCTTCCTAGTTACTGTTATACCGGGATTATGTTCCTTGAGTTTGCGTTCCTTACGCGGTCGGGTGATTTATGGGACCCCCTTGATAGTTCGCCTTGAATAAAACTCCTCTAGCAAGGCCCAACCTTGGTTTTACCATTTGCTACCTAAGCCTTTTCCCCCGGGTTTTCGTGAGCCCGAGGGTCATCTTATTTTAACCCCCCCGGGCCAGTGCTCCTTCGAGTGTTGGTCCGAACTGAGTAGACTGCGGGGCCCCCTCCTGGAAACTCGAGGTCTGGTTTTACTCGTAGGATGTCTCATCCGGTGTGCCCTGAGAACGAGATATGTGCAGCTCCTATCGGGATTTGTCGGCGCATCGGGCGGCTTTGCTGGTCTTGTTTTACCATTGTCGAGATGTCTTGTAAACCGGGATTCCGAGACTGATCCGGTCTTTTCGGGAGAAGGTTTATCCTTCGTTGACCGTGAGAGCTTATGATGGGCTAAGTTGGGACACCCCTGCAGGTTAATATCTTTCGAAAGCCGTGCCCGCGGTTATGAGGCAGATGGGAATTTGTTAATGTCCGGTTGTAGAGAACTTGTCACTTGACCCAATTAAAATACATCAACTGCGTGTGTAGCCGTGATGGTCTCTTCTCGGTGGAGTCCGGGAAGTGAACACGGTCTGTGTTATGTATGACGTAAGTAGGAGTTCAGGATCACTTCTTGGTCATTGCTAGATGACGACCATTCCGTTGCTTCTCTTCTTGCTCTCTCTTGCGTATGTTAGCCACCCTATATGCTCTTGCCGCTGCAGCTCCACCTCACTACTCCATCCTGTCCTACAAGCTTAAATAGTCTTGGTCTCGCGGGTGTGAGATTGCTGAGTCCCCGTGACTCACAGATTCTACCAAAATAGTTGCAGGTGCCGACGATGCCAGTGCAGATGATGGGGTCGATCTCAAGTGGGAGTTCGTCGAGGAACGTGGTCGTTACTATGTGTCTTTTCCTGATGATCAGTAGTGGAGCCCAGTTGGGACGATCGGGGATCTAGCATTTGGGGTTGTCTTATTTTCATTTGGATCTTGACCGTAGACGGTCTATATGTTTGTATTTTGGATGATGTATGAATTATATTTATGTATTGTGTGAAGTGGCGATTGTAAGCAAACTCTTTCTCCCATTCTTGTTCATTACATGGGATTGTGTGAAGATGACCCTTCTTGCGACAAAACCACTATGCGGTTATGCCTCTAAGTCGTGCCTCGACATGTGGGAGATATAGCCGCATCGTGGGCGTTACAAGTTGGTAATCAGAGCCTTCCCCGACTTAGGAGCCCCCTGCTTGATCGAATCGCTGGCGATTCAAATAATGCATATAAGCATTCAGAGGAGATTCCAATAATATTCATAGATAAGCTAATCATAAATCCACAATTCATCGGATCTCGGCAAACACACTGCAAAAAGGTATTACATCTAATAGATCTCCAAGAACATCGAGGAGAAGATGGTATTGAGAATCAAAGAGAGAGGAGAAGCCATCTAGCTACTAGCTATGGACCCGTAGGTCTGTGGTAAACTACACATGCTTCATCGGAAGGGCAATGGTGTTGATGTAGAAGCCCTCCGTGATCGAATCCCCCCCCGGCAGGACGTCAGAAAAGGCCCCTAGATGGGATCTCACGGGAACAGAAGGTTGCGGCGGTGGAAAAGTGTTTTCGTGGCTCTCCTGGTTGGTTTTGGAATATTTGAGAATATATAGGCGGAAGAAATAGGTCGGTGGAGTCACGAGGGGCCCACAAGGGTGGGAGGCGCGCCCTACCCCCCTAGGCGTGCCCTTCGTCCTTGTGGCCACCTCGTGGCTTCCCTGACGTGTACTCCAAGTCCTCTAGATGTCTTCTGGTCCAAGAAAAATCATTGCAGAAGTTTCATTCCGTTTGGACTCCGTTTGATATTCCTTTTCTGCGAAACTCTAAAACAAGGAAAAATAGGAACCGACACAGGGCTCTAAGTTAATAGGTTAGTCCCAAAATAATATAAAATAGCATAATAATGAATATAAAACATCCAAAACAGATAATATAATAGCATGGAACAATCAAAAATTATAGATACGTTGGAGACGTATCAGTTCCCCGTCGATCGCCTGCTGATTTAGATCATTGTTTCTCTACTACTAGTGCTCGAGCCACCTAAACTACATGTGAAGTGCCTCTCTGCTACCAGTGCGTTCAGTTTCGACAGTAACATTTAGATTCCACAGTAAATTTCAGTTTCAACAGTTAAGTTCAGAGTCAACAGTTTTTACCTCATCTGTTGTAGTCAGGTGTTTTTTCGTGATGTAAATTTTACATCTATCACTTTTTGGTAATGTATTTTACATCATCTATTGGATATGCTATTAGAATCCCACTTGAGATTAACGATGTCTGTCTTGTACTGCATCAGCCTCGACGTCTTATGGCTTGCCGGAGCTGGTCCAACGACGGAACCATCCATCACAACAGAGCAGTGCACTGGACGCCATCTACAGACGCCTTAGATCTTCCTCCACACCTCCGACAGCCACCTCAGCCGCAACTTCTTCAGCGACCAACCTAATGATGCTGAGGTCAACACGGCTGCGCCAAAGAGGTTGTACACTTGTCGCATCACTTATTACTCTACATTCATGTCGATCCATTAGGGCTATTTTGGTTCAAAGGAAAAAGTGAAGGAAAAACATAGCAATAGGAAATTTTCCTATGGCACTCTACTATTCAATTATTCATGCATTTCGTTGAAAGGAATGGAGAAAAACATCCACCTGGACCTACTTTTCAAAATTCTATGCATGAAAACAAGACTAAGTGCATTAGTGGTAGAATAACATTCTAACTGTACACACTTTCATATGGTTTCACTTTAATTTGGCCATGTTTCTTTGCATTCCTCTTCTCTTCCAATTCCTGTGAACCAAACACCCAAGTTGACAGAAATCCTGTGTTTACAAATGGTATGTTTCCCACGTGCATTCCTATCCTATTCCGGTGTTTTTCCTATCCCTGCATTTTTAGAATCCTGCAAGCCAAAGGAGCCCTTACAGAATTACTTCACTTGCAGATAGGTGTCGAAGAAAACTTTGTGTGGTTTGTCCTGCTCCTGTCGCGATGTCGTCCACCTCACCTGATCTGCCTCATCGATAGAAGCATCCACCAAACTAGACATCACGACTCCTGGCCGTCTTTCGCCGCCTCAGATCTCCTTCCCTGCCGCCGGCACCCACCACAACTGCTTCACCATCATCAACTTAGGAGGTGAACCAGAGGAGTACACGGGTCCACAAGAGAGGTTGCACTCTTTTGTTTCTGCTTATGTTATGCATTGCTTAATATTACCTGCTACTTTATCATCCTTTTCACCTCTTAGACTCCAAGTCAGGTCCAAATTAGTGTTCAAACTTGAGTTTTAAAATTACTTGTCGGGCACATATCGAGGCAGCAATGAATAGTATCTCTGTCCACTACCTGGTTCACCTAGGGTATGCCTATGTTGTTCATCTTGGGTGGGAAACAAATAGTAAAGCAATCATCATCTGTCTTTTTATTAAATTAAAGCTATCATCAGCCTGCTATCATTATTTTTGGATCCATCTACTGGTTGTTATCATCACTCTAGATTTCTACATGCTCTCCTTACATAATCTCACTATATTTTTTCGTATGCATGTCAGATATTGTACACAGTCATGCTGAACACGTTGAGAAAAAGAGAAG
This sequence comes from Triticum aestivum, assembly GCF_018294505.1. Lineage (NCBI taxonomy): Eukaryota > Viridiplantae > Streptophyta > Magnoliopsida > Poales > Poaceae > Triticum > Triticum aestivum. The sequence continues at coordinate 135,786,396 of NC_057811.1, read as the reverse complement.
AGTTTTGCGTGGGAATACAATGTCATGCAGACATTGCTCCATGGTGGGTTCAATGGCAAACCTGCCCCCCTCTCCATATTGTAATCTAGAGGAAGATATCTGTTCTGAGGCGGATTCAGACACAGCTGACCACTCCTATTTACCCCCAAGGTGCTTGCTCTAACTTGGCATAATGCTGTTGGTCATATCATGCATATGTTTCCTTGCAGTGCCTACCACTACTGCAGGATGCTGCTAACGTGACACTACGATCAGAGACCCTTCGACGAAACTGTATGCGATGCGATAATCGCAAACGGTGGTGTAAAAAAACCATCAAGAAAGGTGCAAAACGTTTGCGATGACGGATGCATCAAACACGGTTCAGATTTTAGTTGCGTGTGCGATTCAGGGCATACGGTTGAGTTCAATTAACCGTTTTCGATGAGGAGGAACAACAGAAACGAGCAGCCAGATGAAGGTGTGTGCGATGTACAGCATACGGTTCACTCGGATGAACTGTTTGTGATTAGGCAACAAAAAAGGAATGGCCAGCCAGATCAAGGAGTGTGCGATGTACAGCATACAGTTCACTCGGATGAACTGTTTGTGATTAGGCAACACAAAAGAAACGGTCAGCCAGATCAAGGTGTGTGCGATGTACGACATGCGGTTCACCCGGATGAACTGTTTGCATTGAGACAAGAGAACAGAAACGGTTCAATATAACAAATACCATAAATATTGTAAGGTTCAATTTCAAATATTACAACGCCCAAATTCATACATTGCATGCTGCGTCATTTCTGAAAAGGGATCAGCCGCTGACAAGTCATGTATGGGTTTGACACAATAACTTTCAATTGCTTTGCCATATGATCTTCCAGTATGAAGTTTGGCATATTTGGAGGCACTTCCATTCCACAGTACCAGCCGGCTCTGATAATCATACCATTTATCTTTCCTAATTAAATGCGTGTTCAACATCAGTACCTTCAGCACCTTTGCTCTGGCAAGAAAGAACCTGGCGAGTGTATTCTCCGGTGGGGTCCCTCGGTAGGGGTTCAAAGTAATATTTGAGAGATGCAGATCCAGGCATTCAATGTGATTGTCGTTATAAACATCTTCCACCGGGCCTAATATGCATTGCAAAAGAAGTGGACGTGTTAGCGCCTACATGCAGTTTTGAACACTGCTACACGCCCATTTGGTTTGCAGGATTTGTAAAATGCACCAACGTGCCATCTTCGACCTGGCATGATTAACATGGGCATTTGATTACAATCTAGAAACATGTAGCCTTCTTCACAAGAGGTTGGATTGGATGAAAAATTCCCTAAGAAAACTAGTACAGATGAATCCAAAGGAGAAATGCTTATGGATGATTGTAACCATACGAATGAAGCAACCAATATGGGGTGGAGGTGTATGTCCTAAAATCCTCCAAAATTCCTTCAGAAATCGTAGTACATTGTCATTCTAAACTTGGGAAATGGTGCAAAAAATTGAACTCCCTTATGGTTAACATTTAATAGGAAAGGAACATCACCTTGATATACATCTTCTGCAGGCACGGAAAGCATCTCAGGCAACTAAAAACTTGGTCCAGGTTGGGGACGACAGATTCTAGTGCCAAGGCCTTCACTGTGCCTAGAGTCTGGGTGAAGCTTCGCTGGATGATAGACGAACATACATCTTCAAAACTAGAAATAATGTTGATATCAAGAAGGAGAGGTATATAAGGCGACTATTGTACCTGAAAGTTGTAGTATTTGACAGACGAGTGGCCCACCACTTTCAATTTCGGCGCAGAAATGACATTGATTCTTGTTGGACCTTGTTGATCAACTACAAGTAATCTCTCAAGTGAAGGTGTGTCCTGGATGACCATATTGTGGTCCACCTTTTGTGATCTCTCGTTGCAGCACCAACAACACACATAAATAGTGCGGAGAGTCCTGGAGGTGATGTGCAAGGTACTCGACCAATTCATTGCCTGAAGACGTAGGAACTCGAGTGCAGTACAGCCGCGGAGCAGGCGCTCCATGTCATCCTTTGGGATGCGGACGGCTACGAGCTCGAGGTGCTTCAGTCGTGGTAGAAAAAGAGCAAGCACGTCATTAAGGGGGGGATGGCAGTTCATGAACTTGGCGAGGCGCAGCGTGGGCGCGAAGTGGAGCGAGGACGTTGACAGCAAGCTCATATGCCCATCATTATAACATAGCTTCTCGACCTGATCTATGCCGCAGGATCGGAACCACTCATCAAGCTTGGCTCGCTCCTCGTCAAGCTTAGCTCGCTTCTCGAACAGAGCTTGTGGGCGTGGAGGAGGTCGACAGGGGTGCGGAGCCATAGGGTGCGCTACTGCCGGGAAATGGCGACTGTCCTCGCCCGATTTTGGATTGGGAGGAGGGATATGATGACTATCAACATATCATCGGGGAGGTTGTTGAGGAAGTCTAGGCCTGCTGGAGTCGCTTGCGGTTCTTTCTCGACCCGCCTCCGCTTGTTGGCAGCCTCGTTCTCCACCTCGTCGGCGGGGACGGAAACCTCTGTCTCCATATTCACGCCGTGCTCCGGTGCTTCAGCAGCCCCGGCGTCGCCACTCCCTCCGATGGGGCGCTTCGGCGACATCCTCGTATACTGACGGCTTTGAGGACTCAGAGCGGCGTCGAGGATGCGGGCGGAGAGAGAGGAATTGTGTGCGTGGCGAGGATGGGGGGTGCGGCCGCTCGGCGGCGCCATTAATATAGACCAGTGGGTGTGAGGCGGGTGGCGGTCCAAGGCTGTCTCGCTTCCCGGTGAGAATGACTGCTTAATCTCTAGTATGAATGAAATCTATGCTTAATTACTGAATTTTAGTTGCAAAAAATAGATAGTGATATTGATTTTTAGCTACATATTTTGACAAATCGCAGTGTCTATTGGCATAGCGCCGAAGTCTGGCTTTAATAGGCATACCGTAATCTGAACCGTTTGCGTTGAAGAGATGCACAGATCCTGCATTGAACATCTTGTACGCTTCCCAGGGAGCCTGCGCACCGGACTGTGCTCGCACGCCTCCTGTTCAGTCAAGCAGCTGTCCACACGGCACCTCCTATAGCCATTAAAACAAAGACACGTGGTGTCACATGAATGGTTGACCGAACGCACACGGTTTGAATTATACAAACGTTTAAGATATTAAAGTGGCAGCTATTTTTTTCAAAATGCCTTTGTTGGCTGTCATTATTCGAGTGTGCTTCTCTCAAAATGGACACAAAAAATACCACAGCATGTCGGGTGCCCTTCCATGATAGCATGCCAAGTTTCATGAATTTCACGAATTTTAGATTTACTATAATTTAAAAACATAGTATCTCAACATTTTGCCGGCAATCAACGGTGCCCTGCTGTTTGAAATTCATTCCCATTTCTTGCATGGGACCTAAGCATGCACCCAAGGACACAGATTTGATTTTTCAACCAATTTATATGCACTGGAGCATGCGCATGTAGTTCAAATTTGGATTATCCACATAAATGGATTGAAAACTCAGTTGATGCATAAAAATGTCCAACGAACCCCAAAAAAAAAACAAAAATTCACACAACACTCCTGTTGTTCTATGTTGACATGATAAAAAAAATTGAAAGCAATAAGAGGCAATGGATATCGTTTCGTCCCCAAAGGTGGGGCGTTCCCTACCGAAAACCATCATGCTTGTTGTGGGAAGCTTCGGTTTGTGAGAAGCATATACCCAAACCTGCCCCAAAAGGGACAAAATTTGTACCACGGCATGTTGATGCCGCCACATGATAGCATGCCAAGTTTCATGAATTTCAGACGAGTTTTGGATTTACTAGAATTTAAAAACCAGGCATCTCAATGTTTTCCCGGCAATCAACGGTGCCCTGGTGTTTGAAATTCATTCCCATTTCTTGCATGGGAGCTAAGTGTTGAGGATATAACCATCAGAGTCACCCGCCCAGGAGGGGCCGGGTTATGTGATAATGATCATCACGTAAAGCCCAGTACCAGGCTAGAAGATGGTGGATTCATAGTGGGCTTAAGACCCGGAGGCGGATTAAGGCCCGTAGTGATAAACCGCCGTTATGGCAAGACTTGTAATGTAAGGCAAGAGTAGTTAATAGTCCGAGCCAGATACTATTATAAGCCGGCCGGGACTCTGAGAGCCGCGGGGCGTCAACCTCTCTATATAAAGGGACGACCCGGCGGCGGTTCAGGACGAGAGACAACAGATCGAGAGCCGGGCATAGCGATTAAGCTCCCTGGTCATCGAAACCCTAAGCAATACCACCTCAACTGGACGTAGGCTTTTACCTTCACTGTAAGGGGCCGATCCAGTATAACCCTCATGTTCCTTGTCCCGTTTAACCTCTTTAAGCTTCCTAGCTGCGATGGCTCCACGACTAAGTCCTTGCACGAGGACATCTTCCGTGACAATTCCACGACAGTTGGCGCCCACCGTGGGGCCAGCGCACGGTGGATTTGAGTTCTTGAAGGGCAGCTTCGAAGGGCTCAAGGGATACGCTGTGGGCCGGACGACCAAGAGTCGTTGCGGCAAGCTCTACATCGACGATGCAAATTGGGGCCCCGACGCCGGCTCAATTGAGTACGGGTACCGGGTCCCCTTCGGCGGAATCCATGTCTTTATTGGCAAGATTGGTGAGCCGGGCCCTGAGCCGGACCTCTGCGCCGATCTCATCGAGACGGCTCAACGTGCAAGACCCGCCCGGACTTTGCCTGCCTTGAAGCGTGCTTTCGTGGGATGCGTCCATGGAGAGCTCTCTGAAGGATCTGGATCTGGTGATGAGACGGCCGCTCGCTCTGGCGGCGAGTCATCCACAGAAGAGACCGATTCGTTATGCCAACTTCAAGATGGCACGCTCAGGGGTTGTTCCGATGGGGACAGTATTCCAGACCCCTTTGAGCCGCCGAGCCGGTTTGGAATCTTCATGGCTGGCGCACAACCTGTTCAAAACCCCACCGCCGGGGCAGGAAGCCCTGTGCCCTCGCCGGCTCAGGTGCTGATGGATCTCACAGACAAGATGACGGTCCTGTTAACCGCTACGCTCGCCCCAGCGGATCAAGCTCAGCATGACGCGGAGGTGGCACAGTTAAAGCTCGAGCTAGCAAAGGCCAAGGAGGATTTGGCGGCGGAAGGGATCAGGATGGCTGCAGAGAGGGCGGCTCTCGATGCCCAGACTCACTGATTCAAGCACAGTCTTTTCGGCTCACGATGGATCAGAACGCGGCCAATGAGGTCATGAGAAAGAGGCTTCAAAAGGCCCAATCTCGACTCCCTCCGGTTTACGATCCTCGAAACCTCTTCAACATGCCTGGTGCAGGGCCCAGTAACCCGCCAGAGATCACGGCGCCCGGAGCTGGAACGCCAATCTAGCCCCAAGTGATGGGGCCTCCCCGGGTGAACACTACCCCGCCTCAGTACATGCCAATACCACCGGATCATTATGCCAACCCGTTGGAAAACATGGTCGCCGCGGCGGCCCGACTGGCGGCTCTCCCAATCGATGGCGACTCTCCAACGGCGGTCGAAACCCGCCGGGTCAGAGAGCTCCTTCAGACGGCTCTGGCGCAATAGGAGGCATATTCTTATAGCCGGGACAAGATTCATTCAACCCCTCGTCCAGGCCAGAGCCCGAGTTATAGCAGGCACATGGTCTCAGCGACCGGCTCAAGCAATGTCCGACGCCGTGACTTGCCTCCTGGCCACGGCCCGGTTCAAAATGAAGCTTTTAACACGGTGGACCAAGACAGAGCACGGCAAGAGGTGGAGCGGGCAGCTCAGTTGACGGCTTACCAGCCACTCCCGGCTTATCCGACGGCTTCCATCGACGCAGGTATACCTACGAGGACCGGAGGTGTTCCTTGTCTGGTGCCGGCTCTCCATAATGAACGTCTGCCCAAGGATTTCAAGGGGCCTAGGAAGGTACCTAATTACACGGCTGATTTACAACCCGGAGCGTGGATCGAGAGTTATGAGATGGCTATGGAGTTGCTAGAGGTCAGCGAAGCGGCAATGGCCAAGTACTTCACCATGATGTTAGATGGGACTGCCCGCACTTGGTTGAAAGGACTGCCACCGAACTCTATCGGGTCTTGGGCTGAACTAAAAGCCCGGTTCATCGAAAACTTCAAAGATACATGTAGGCAATCTATGTCAATTGTGGATTTGACTAATTGCAAACAGCAGGAGGGTGAGTCTACGACCCATTCGGTTCGCCGGGTCAAAGAGATAATACATTCATCTGATAAGATGGATGCCGGCTCTACAGTCTTAATGTTAGAACAAAGTTGTCGTTTTACGCCCCTGAAGATGAAGCTCGGGTGGCTCAAGCGCGATTGCAATGATATGGGTACGCTGATGGCGGCTCTGGTCAAGTACGCCGACTCTGATAGTACCAAGGATCCCGCGTCGGATGATGAAAGGACAGGGAAGGGAAAACGGAATGGCAATGGCAAGGGCCCCCAGCATAACCCGGCGAACCAAGGAGGTAACAAGCGTAAGGCTGATGGCAGTATGGAATTTGTGGCTAACACCAACTCACAGGGTAACAACCACCGGCGCAAGGGGAGACCACCTCCCCGAGCCGGCGGGTCAGGCCCGATGCTTGAACAATTGTTACATGAGCCTTGTCCAAGGCATGGCTCTAGGGAAAAGCCGGCCACTCATCTGTGGAAGGACTGCGCAATCATGAAGGCCTTTAAAACTTCCAATGCTTTCAATGGCAACAGTGGCCCGGGCGGCGGCTCAGGCGCTGGCGGCTTTCATGGCCCGAGCGGCGGTTCAAATTCCAATTCTCAGAATGTTCAAGGGGGCTTTAATCAGTAGTCCGGCCAGGGTCAATAGCAGCAGCAGCAAGGGGGATACCAGACCAATCCAAAGCAGCTCAATGGTGGACAGTATCATGTGTTTACCACCAGTCTGTGCAAGCGAGATCAGAAGCTTCATAAAAGGGCTGTGAATGCTGTTGAGCCGGCGGTTCCACGCTATTTAAGATGGTCTGAGCAGCCTATTGTGTGGAGTAGGGAAGATCACCCTCCCCGGGTTGATAATCCGGGTCATCTGGCCCTGGTGGTGGCTCCTCAGGTGGGGGGATATAAATTCACTAAGGTGCTCATGGACGGAGGCAGCAGCATTAACATCCTCTATTATGAGACCTTCTGTCGTATGGGGTTGATTGATAAGAACCTCAGCCAGTCCAATACTGTTTTCCATGGTTTGGTGCCTGGTAAGTCGGCATATCCAGTTGGTAAGATCGAGCTGGAAGTGGCTTTTGGAGATGAGAACAACTACAGGGCGAAAAATTAACCTTTGAGGTGGTTAAGATAAGAAGTCCATATCATGCTTTATTTGGGCGGTCGGCTTACGCCAAGTTCATGGCACGGCCGTGTTACGTGTACTTGCAGCTCAAGATGCCGGGTCACAATGGGACCATTACGGTTCATGGCAGCCGAAAGATAGCCTTGGAGTGTGAGGAAGGTGACGCGGCTTACGCTGAATCTGTTTGTGCGACAGAGGAGTTGAAGTTTTACAAGGACAATGTTGACCCGACAGATATGACGTCTTTGAAAAAGCCCACCACGAAGCATGAGCCGGCAATGAAATTTAAGTCAGCTGATGAGACTAAACTTGTTGACTTTGTTCCAGGTGACTCATCTCAGCAGTTCAGCATCAGTGCCAATCTGGATCCGAAATAGGAAGGCGCGCTCATCGAGTTCATCCGTGAGAACAGGGACATTTTTGCATGGAAACCTTCTGACATGCCAGGTGTACCTAGAGAACTCGCTGAGCACACTCTCAATATTGATCCGAAATTTAAGCCGGTCAGGCAATTCCTTCGGCGGTTTAATGAGGAGAGGCGGAAAGCCATTGGTGAGGAGGTGGCCCGGCTCTTGGCGGCCGGGTTTATTGTTGAAGTTTTTCATCCAGAATGGTTAGCTAACCCGGTGCTCGTGCTCAAGAAGAACGGCACCTGGCGGATGTGTGTGGACTACACGGATTTAAACAAGGCTTGTCCGGCTGATCCTTTTGCTCTCCCCCGTATTGATCAAATTATCGATGCTACGGCGGGTTGTGAGCGCATAAGTTTTTTGGATGCTTATTCTGGATACCATCAGATTAAAATGGCAGTTAAGGACCAGGAGAAGACGGCGTTCATCACTCCCTTTGGAGCCTTCTGTTATGTGTCTATGCCTTTTGGGCTCAAGAGTGCACAGGCGACTTACTAGCGTTGTGTGCAGAATTGTCTTCATAACCAGATTGGGCGCAATGTTCATGCCTATGTGGATGATATCGTGGTTAAATCCAGGGAGAAGGAGACCCTGGTAGATGATCTTAGAGAAACCTTTGATAATCTCCGGGTTTACAAGATGATGCTTAACCCGGCCAAATGTGTTTTTGGTGTTCCCGCAGGCAAGCTCTTGGGTTTTCTGGTTTCTCACAGAGGCATTGAAGCTAACCCGGAAAAGATCAAGGCAATCACCTCTCTGGCTAAGCCGGCGTGCATAAACGACGTCCAGCGTCTGGCGGGCCGCATCGTTGCTTTGAGCCAGTTCATAAGCCGTTTGGGTGAAAAGGCCATGCCACTGTACCAGTTGATGAAGAAAACAGATGACTTTGTCTGGAATGATGCTGCTAATGCTGCTTTTGAGGATTTGAAGAGACAACTAGCTGAGCCCCCAGTTCTTGCTACTCCTATTGACAAGGAGCCCCTATTGCTGTATGTAGCCGCTAACACACGAGCCGTCAGTGTGGCTGTGGTGGTGGAGCGCAAGGAAGAGGGTAAGGAGTATCCGGTTCAGCGGCCGGTTTACTACGTCAGTGAAGTGCTCATTGAGTCCAAACAATGGTATCCACATTGGCAGAAGCTTGTTTACGGGGTATTCATGGCAAGCCGGAAGCTTAAGCATTATTTCCAGGGTCACCCTATCACTGTGGTTAGTTCTGCTCCCTTAGGGGATATCATCCAAAACAGAGAAGCCACGGGAAGAGTGGCTAAGTGGGCTATAGAGCTTGGGCCTCATGGTCTGAAATACATGCCACGCACTGCCATCAAATCTCAAGCATTGGTGGATTTCATCAACGATTGGACAGAGCTGCAGGTGCCTGAAGAGAAACCGGATAATACATACTGGACTATTCACTTCGACGGGTCTAGGCAATTGGAGGGCTCGGGGGCTGGAGTTGTTTTAACTTCCCCTTGAGGTGACAAGTTTTGCTATGTGCTACGGTTGATGTTTCCCTGTACTAACAATGCGGCTGAGTACGAGGCCTTGCTCCATGGTCTTCGGATGGCTAAAGAGATGAGCTTGAGCCGGGTAAGGTGCTTTGGCGACTCAGATTTAGTGGCTCAACAAGTGTCAGGCAAGTGGGATTCCAAGGACCCTCTCATCGCGGCTTATCGCCGCGAAGTTGATGCCATTGCTGGACACTTTCAAGGTTACCAAGTAGAGCACATCGATCGCGGGAAGAACGAGGCGGCTGATGCATTAAGCCGGCTGGGCTCTCAGCGAAAGCCGGTGCCGCCTAATAGTTTCTTGGACATTTTGCATAACCCTTCCGTTAAGTTGCCTACAGAGGAGGACTTGGCTGTCCCTGACCCACAGGCACAGTTGGTGGCGGCTCTCCACATCACCCCAGACTGGACAGTACCATACTTGGCTTACATGACCCGGGGAGAATTGCCTGAGGATGAAACTTTGGCCAGACAAATAACCCGGCGGTCTAAGTCAATGATAATCATCAATGGTGAGCTGCATCGTCGCAGTGTCACTGGAACTTTCCAGCGTTGTGTTTCCCCTAAGGAAGGTCAAGAAATTTTACGTGAGATTCACGAGGGGGATTGTGGCCATCATGCCGGCTCAAAATCCCTTGTGGCCAAGGCTTTTCGTCATGGTTTCTATTGGCTGACGGCTCATGCTGATGCAGAGGATTTGGTCAGTAAATGTGACGGTTGCCAGAGGTTCTCGCGACGGGCTCATATGCCGGCTCAAGAATTGAGGATGATTCCAATTACTTGGCCATTTGCGGTCTGGGGGGTTGATATGGTTGGGCCTTTTAAAAGGTCCAAGGATAAGAAGACCCACCTCTTGGTGGCGGTTGACAAGTTCACAAAGTGGGTTGAGGCAGAGCCAGTTAGCAAGTGTGACGCGGCCACAGCGGTTCAGTTCATGAAGAGGGTGATATTTCGCTTTGGCTTTCCGCATAGCATTATAACTAACAATGGTACCAATCTTTCTAAAGGCGCCATGGAGGAGTTTTGTCAACGAGAGCATATTCGGCTTGATGTTTCATCAGTGGCTCACCCTCAATCCAATGGTCAAGCTGAGAGAGCTAATCAGGAAATCTTGAAAGGCATCAAGCCCCGGCTTTTGGTCCCTTTGCAACGGACGCCGGGTTGTTGGGTGGAGGAGTTCCCTCCGTGTTATGGAGCATCAATACTACTCCTAACAGGTCTACGGGTTACACGCCTTTCTTCATGGTTTATGGAGCGGAGGCGGTCCTCCCTAGCGACATCCGTCATGACTCGCCTCGTGTGGCGGCTTATGTTGAGGCGGATAATGAGCGGGCGCGTCAAGATGCTCTTGACTTATTGGATGAACAACGTGATGTGGCAGCAGCTCGCTCGGCGATTTACCAACAAGACCTGCGCCGCTATCACAGCCGTCGGGTTAAGTCGAGGGTCTTCCAGGAAGGTGATCTGGTGCTCCGGCTCATCCAAGATCAAACAGATGCGCACAAGTTATCCCCGCCTTGGGAAGGGCCCTTTGTGCTCAGCAAGAACTTGCACAACGGGTCATACTACCTTATCGATGTTCGGGAGCACAAAGATTCACATAAGTCGGAGGAAGAGACCCGTCGGCCGTGGAACATAGCTCAGCTTCGGCCTTATTACACTTGAGCCACCGGCTCTCATAATGTACATATTTCTATAGCCATGTATATATTATGATAAACAATAAAGCAGGACCTCTGTCCTTTTCTCCTCCAAAGGTAAATGTGTTATTTCCATTACAACATCACATGGTCACTTGGAGGTGGATCCGGATTATGATCGTATTTGAATCTAGCCGTTAACAATATGATCACTTGGGGGCTTCCTGTTCAAACTAGGTCGTATTCGAACCAAAGAGAACATAGCTGTCGATACCCACTTGATTGGCAAATTGCCGAGCTCATTGGGGAGTTTTTCTTGATCATATTTGAATCATAGTTCAACCCCTTTTGGGAACCGACGTGGATCGTATTCGAATCAGCGTCGTTAAACAACTCTCAAGGTCATTTGGGGGCTTCCTGTTCAAACATAGGTCGTATTCGAACCAAAGAGAACATAGCTGTCGGTACCCTCTTGATCGGCAACGCCAAAGCCACTGGGGGCTATATGATCGCATTCGAATCTTAGCTCAACCCCTTTGGGACGGTTCTCTGGTCGTATTCAAATCAGAAGCCCCTAAGTTTTGATCTTTTGGTTTGCAATAAGTTCTTTTGATCATGTCAACAGTGTGCAAGGGCGGTTCTTACCCCGCCGGCTTAACTTTGATTAACAATGTTGATAGCACACAATAAGCATTATCGATGCTGGTGAACCGGAGTTGAGTTCTCAACCTCATTATTTGGGTTACATAAACCTGAAGTATACTTGAAGGCTTGTAAGTATGTTATTATGGTTACCTCGAGGATACAATTGAGGGCCGGTCTTTGGTGACTTTGGTTCATAGTCCGGGTTATATGTAAAGTATATGACTCTCAGTGCGGTAAGCTGCCCAGAGACTTGTGATTTGTTCTCTATGCAGGACAATTAAAGACAGCTCTTTAACTTAAGGAAAGTAGATGATCGAACATAACCCGGACGAATATAAAGGAGCAACTTCAATGGAGTTAAGCATTCTACACGTGCACGATGGCACGACAAAATTAAGTGTTTGTCCTACTCTATTACAAGACTCCCCGAGTCCAAAAGGTGAGGCATTGTTTTTAAAGGGTAACCATGAGCCGCCTAAGAGATCAAGATGCTTGTTGGGTCGAAGCTCCCGGCTCATCCCTCTCCGCTCCTCCGGCTGTTTCCATGACCTGGAAGGTTGATGATTTCCAGTCAATGCCGCTCAAAGCTTCAAATTGAGCCTCATCATCAATTAACCCGGCCGGGTCAACTTCTGGGGCAAAGGTGTGCTTACGAGTCGGCGGGATCAGGCTGACTGCTTCATAGCGTGGAGTTGGGACCCTCTGATTCTCCGCGTCATAGCCCGGCTGATACTTGGTAAGATCTGTGTCATTCCCAATCAAGGTAGCCACCGGGCGCACGCTCTTCACACAGGCGGCAAAGTCTTTCTGGTCAAAGGGGGTACCATCTTCCTTCAGGCTGGGGTATCCAAGAGCGATGTCGGCCGGGTCTAGCTCCGGGAGAAACGCCTTGGCCCGGCTCAGAGCAGCTATAGCTCCGGCTCTTGCAGAAGCACGTCTCAGCTCTTGGAAGCGCTGAGGAAGAACGGCAAGCCGCCTGAGTACGTCTGCCAGGTGAGTGGGAACCTCATTGGACAGAGCCACAATGGCTAAAGCACGTTGTGACCCGGTGTAGAGTTGCTCCACCAAGGTGTAAACCGCCTTCAGCTTGGTCAGCACGTTCTGATTCAGATTGGAGCTTCTGGGACCTGTATAGCAAAGTCAGGTGAGCTGATGACAATGGTGGGATTCATGAGACATGAATGATGTAAACTTGTTAAAAGTTTGCAGAATGACTTACCGAAGATTGCGGAGACCATCTGTGACACATGGCGTTTTAAGCCGGAGAGTTCGGCGGTTCTTTCAGTCAGAGCAGCCTCCGCTTCTTCGGCCCAGCTAAGCAAGGCAGTCTTCTCCTCGTCCCAAGTCTTTCTTTTTGTTTCAAATTTTTTCTTCAATTTTTCATGTGCAGCAACACTGAACTCAAACTTGGCATTGGCCTTCCGGGTCTCAGTTTCCTGAGTCTTCAGGCGGTTCTTCAGCTCAGAGATTTCCGATTCAAATTTCTTGCAGGCAGCCTGTATAAATTCTGGGTTACAGTTTGAGTGGTTATCATGAAACATTAAAGTCCCAAGCACTTTGCAAGCAAAGACACTTGGCACTTGGGGGCTAATGTATGCTGAAAGATTCTATTTATCGTGCCGGTTCATGAAGGTAAGCCGGAAGTTAAGTCTACAACATATTCTATCATAAGTAATAGACTTGGGGGCTAGCATGGTAAGGATTATTATGGAGTAAGCAAGGGAGTTGTACCTCAGATTTTTGCTGTATCTGCTTCACCATGTCAATCTCCAGGTCCCGGCTGTTGTGCACTTGACCAATATAACCAGAAACAATGTCTCCAATGCTCAAGTTAGTATAGTCAGTGATATCCAGTCTGGCCCTGCGGCGCTCTAGCAGTTCTTCTTTAGCAGAGCATCTGGCCAGCACAGTGGGTCTTCCCGGCTCAACATATTCGGTCCGGGTAATCACCACATCCGGGTCATCGGCCGGTTGAGCTGAGCTGGGGATCTCCGGGTTGTCAGAACTCTCCATGGCTTGTTGATCAGTTGGAGCGGTGGTTTCTGGAGCTGGTGCAGACGGCGGCTCAGAAGCAGAGGCGTTGGTTTCAGTCAAGACCGGGTCTTCGACCGGGTGATTTTTCTTTGCCGTCTTGCTGAGCTTTGCTTGTGCGCTGAAAGTCAAAAGGTTAGTGCAAAAACATGAGTAAGATAAGCACAACATAAGCTGATTATCATTACCCGGGTGCGGTCTTGAAAGCTGGCAAGTTAGATTGCATGGAGGCCCCGGAGGAAGGTGAAGTTTCCTGATAGTTTGAATCAGAAGAATTGAGCGGTTGACGAGTGACACCCGCCAAAGGGTGAAAAGGATATAAGTTGGAGATAACCTCGGTCCGGCACTTCCTTGATGCTTCAGGTAAGCCAGAGGAGAGGTCTGCATCCTTGTTGGTCCGGGTGTGCCTCCGGCTCTCATGAATCTGTCGCTTCAAAAGAAATTGAGGATCTTGATAAGCTAAAGGATGGGAAAATCTTACTTTCCGGGTTACTCTTCAGACTTTCAGCCTTGGCAAGGGGTCCGAGTCGGAGGAAAGTATAGTTACCTCTTCAATCACCGGGTTACTCGCTCCGGTGTCCCCCTGTTGATAATCAATGTCAATAAGGTGCTTAAGAACAAACAAAAAAACAAGAGAAGAGCGTAAGAATAAAGGGTTACCTCTGACTCGGAGGAGTCATCCAGCTGAAGCAGCTCTGAGGCGCTAGGTTTACTCCCCTTCTTGCGGGGAGCGGCTCTCCTGGCGGCTTTCTTAACCTTCCTGGCTTTTTAGCAGCCTCATGATCATACTTGACCTTCCAGAACTTATCATTAGCCTGAAAAATACAACAAAGGTTTCTTGAGGTTAAGATGAAAATTGTTAAAATGGAAAGTAAGGTGCTCAGGTCAGTAGCTTACCACCGGAGCCGGGTTAGCTTTGCAGAAGGGACTTAAGCATGTCCTCCCGCAGTCTGCTAAGCTCTCGTTCAGAAGGGCCTTGGTCATGTCGTCAACGACGTCTTCAGGTAGGTCGTTAGGGCTGTGCCGCAAAGGATCATCCTTCTGACCCGTGTAATCACACATTAAGCCGGGGCGGCAGCTCAAGGGGATCACCCGCCAAGCAATCCAGACCCGGACCAGATCAACACCGTTAAGGCCATTTCCCAGAAGAGCTTTAATCTTGTTGATGGTGGGGATAAGCGGTTGTCGCTCAGCTTGAGACAATTTGTCCGACAGGGGGTGATTTGACTCCAGACGCAGGGCGCGAAAGCCGGGCAGAGGGTTTTCATCAGCCGGAGAAGTATCCTGGCAGTAAAACCATGTCTGGTTCCAGTCCTTTGGGTGGCTTGGCGGCTCAGCATAAGGAAAGAGGCAATCTCTCCATCGTTGGATTGAAATTCCGCCAAGTTCCAAGCTAGGCCCGTTGGCACACTCGTTCTGGCGGTTCAGATAAAACAGCTCCCTAAAAGAGCAGTAGGCTGGGTTCTTCTCCGAGATATACCTCACAGAATACTTGAAAGTTACAAATATTCGACACGGAATTGGGTCCGATGTCTTGAGGTCGCAGATCGAAAAAGTTCAGAACATCTCTGAAGAATTTTGAGCCAGGAGGAGCAAAGCCCCGGCTCATGTGATCAGCAAATATAACCACCTCTCTGTCTCTTGGTTGAGGTCTCTCTTCGGACGGGTCAGGGGCACGATAGGACATGACCTCCTTCTTGGGAAGGTAACCCGTCTTCACGAAGTCATCTAAGGTATTATCAGTAACACTGGATCTCACCCAGTTGCACGTAATGGGCGCCTTGGGAGCTTTGGGTGGCATTGTGAAAGACGAAAGCCTATGACAAAAGAAAATGTCTGGTTCAAATATAAGCCGGAGGAAGATTCCAGTTCAGTATTCAAGATGGCGGCTTATGAAGGGGCCTAATGACATATGGCTAATTGTGTCGGGTTATCTAAGCCGTTGTGGATGTCATAAGTAATTCAAATTGTTTAAAAATCTATCATGAATGAGCCGGAAATTTCACAGCGCATGGCCTCCTCTAAGCCGGCGATATGAGCCGCCATAGTTAACAGATGCAATTTTTGACTAAGTGTGGCACAAACAGGTTTCACCGATCGCAGTAATTGTTTTGGATCAAACGGTCGTATAGAAAGAAAATTTTTCTAGACCTAAAAACTGGCACAGAGAAGTTCATAAGTTCTAATGAGGCCTTTTGCAAGCAAGAGGGATCTTCTAGTACTGGAAATGGGTGCGAAACCACTACCACAGGAGTTCTATCCTGTTTTCCGAATCAAAAGAGGTCGCGGTGGCGGAACTGTGAAGAACTTGGGATGAACTACGAAGAACAGGGGAAGAACGACGGAACCCTAATGCGAATCTACTGTAGGGAGGTGCAAGGACTTACTGGCGCTGATGAGATGCGGAGGTCACCGCCGTTTCTGTGAACCAGTTCAGGGTGATGCAGCGGCCAAGGTTGAGGAAGACAAGGGGCGCGGCGGCGGCGGCGGAGTTCGAGCTCTCGGGCGTCAGAGGAGGAAGACGATGGAGGAGAGGAGAGAATGAAGGCTTATGGGCCGGGCCTATTTATAAGGGTGGCTGATAAATGGGCGCGAGAAACGAGGAGGCCAAGACGTGATTATCTCGCCACAGAAACGGCTCAATTTTCGGGATGATCATTAAAGATAAGATCCGTTGGGATATGACGGAATAAAAAATGAACTTAATGGAAGATGACGTCACGGCGGGTTACCAAGAATCCAGAAGATGACGTCACGGCGGGTTATAACTTTGGCACAAGCAGAAGCCGGAAGATCTTCTCTCAAGGGGATTGAAGATTGACATGAACCGGTTCAAATCAATCTGGGGCCTAATGTTGAGGATATAACCATCAGAGTCACCCGCCCAGGAGGGGCCGGGTTATGTAATAATGATCATCACGTAAAGCCCAGTACTAGGCTAGAAGATGGTGGATTCATAGTGGGCTTAAGACCCGGAGGCGGCTTAAGGCCCGTAGTGATAAACCGCCGTTATGGCAAGACATGTAATGTAAGGCAAGAGTAGTTAAGAGGGTCCGAGCCGCATACTGTTATAAGCCGGCCGGGACTCTGAGAGCCGCGGGGCGTCAACCTCTCTATATAAAGGGATGTCCCGGCGGCGGTTCAGGACGAGAGACAACAGATCGAGAGCCGGGCATAGCGATTAAGCTCCCTGGTCATCGAAACCCTAAGCAATACCACCTCAACTGGACGTAGGCTTTTACCTTCACTGTAAGGGGCTGAACCAGTATAACCCTCGTGTTCCTTGTCCCGTTTAACCCCTTTAAGCTTCCTAGCTGCGATGGCTCCACGACTAAGTCCTTGCACGAGGACATCTGCTGTGACAATTCCACAACACTAAGCATGCACCCAAGGACACAGATTTGATTTTTCAACCAATTTATATGCATTGGAGCATGCGCATGTAGTTCAAATTTGAATTATGCACATAAATATATTGAAAACTCAGTTAATGCATAAATATGTCCAAACGAACCCCGAAAAATCACAAAAATTCACACAACACTCCTGTTGTTCTATGTTGACATGAGAAAAAATTTGAAAGCAATAAGAGGAAATGGATATCGTTTCGTCCCCAAAGGTGGGAGTTCCCTACCGAAAACCATCATGCTTGTTGTGAGAAGCTCCGGTTTGTGAGAAGCATATACCCAAAGCTGCCCCAAATGGGACAAAATTTGTACCATGGCATGTTGATGCCGCTCCATGATAGCATGCCAAGTTTCATGAATTCAGACGAGTTTTGGATTTAATAGAATTTAAAAACCAGGAATCTCAATGTTTTGCCGGCAATCAACGGTGCCCTGCTGTTTGAAATTCATTCCCATTTCTTGCATGGGACCTAAGCATGCACCCAAGGACACAGATTTGTTTTTTCAACCAATTTATATGCACTAGAGCATGCGCATGTAGTTCAAATTTTAATTATGCACATAAATGCATTGAAAACTCAGTTAATGCATAAAAATGTCCAAACGAACCCCGAAAAATCACAAAAATTCACACAACACTCTTGTTGTTCTATGTTGACACGAGAAAAAAATTGAAAGCAATAAGAGGCAATGGATATCGTTTCGTCCCCAAAGGTGGGACGTTACCTACCGAAAACCATCATGCTTGTTGTGAGAAGCTCCTGTTTCTGAGAAGCATGTACCCAAACCTGCCCCAAATGGGATAAAATTTGTACCATGGCATGTTGATGCCGCTCCATGATAGCATGCCAAGTTTCATGAATTTCAAACGAGTTTTGGATTTAATAGAATTTAAAAACCAGGCATCTCAATGTTTTGCCGGCAATCAACGGTGCCATGGTGTTTGAAATTCATTCCCATTTGTTGCATGGGACCTAAGCATGCACCCAAGGACAAAGATTTGATTTTTCAACGAATTTATATGCACTGGAATATGTGCATGTAGTTCAAATTTGAATTATGCACATAAATGCATTGAAAACTCACTAATGCATAAAAATGTCCAAACGAACCTGGATAATTCCAATTCTTTTATGATCACTGCAGATAAAAGGTCTAGCAATTCAAACACAGTCCATGGCTGCTGTGACCCCATTATGTAATTCAAATCAAGACCAAAAATCAAGTAGACCCCACACAGTTTATTATAACCAGCCGTGTGAGATGCAGCACACAATATCTTTGGACCGTGTCTGATGACACTTTGCGCGCCAGTTTTTTGGCTGAAGCGATTCCAAATTTTTGGCTTCCGCGGAAAAATCTACCTCCCCGCCCCCTCCCCCTTACCAAAAGCCACATTTCCCCTGTTTCCGCTTTCCTTTTCCAAGTTGAAACCTTCACTCCTTGCTTGCAGCGCCGCCGCCTCCTCGCCGGCGACCCTCCATCACGCTGCTCGGCCTCGCCTATCCAGGAAGGTAATCCACACCCAACCCCCATCCTCCTCCTCCTTCCACATCCCACATGCCCCGACCGCCGACGCGAGCGCGACACCTTCCACTCAAATCACCGACCCCTCCACCAAATAAGCGCCGGCCTAAGCCATGGTGCACGCAGTATAGCCAGGACCTCAAGGAGCATTTGGCAGCGGAGAAGCAAATGACGGCCACACGTGCGGATGAGGTCGCGATGGCTGCCATTCGTGCCGACCACCAGATCTTGGAGGAGCACCTCATCGTCGAGGCCACCGTTGACGCCTCGTGCACCGACGCCGTGACGCGGTTGGCTGCTTTAAACGACAGTTCGTGGCGTTTTCTCGAGGCCACCGTTGGTACCTTCGACGAAGACTACGAGGTGTTTTCTCAGCGTGCACGTGCTTACCTCAACTTGAGAGCCAGCAGGTTGGTGCCCGGAGCGGCTCAGGCAACTCACAACTACAACGAGGGCACCCACGATGCGGAGGCCTCGCCCTCTTCCATGTCCAAGGAGCCAATCGTCATCGATATCTCCGACAATGAGGAGTAGCTTGTCTTATTAGCTCACTGTAAGGACCCATGTTCAGTTTGCTAGCTACTGCCTTTCCTTAACAAATTCTAGTGAATTGTGCTATCTACTTTCACCATGCAATCTTCTGCTATAGTGTATATGTTCTATATGTCGTGCAATGTGGTGTTCAATTAACTGCTTGGTTCAATTCTGCAAATGTGATGCTCAATTCTTCAGGGTGCAATATTTCCAAGTTGTTAAGCATACTTGGTTTGGTTAACTGTATGATCTTCTATGAGGAGTAAGTTATATTATTCAATTGGTGTTTAGTTAACTACATGGTTCATTTGTTTTGGCTTGGTTCACTTGTTCTGGTGTTTAGTTAACTGCTTGGTTCAATTCTCCAATGCGATGCTCAATTGTTGTGGCTGCATTCTGTTATTGTATACCATGTGAGGAATGAATCGAATTAGGCTGTACTAAATACATGAGAAACAAATACAATTGCTATATTTCCAAGTTGTTAAGCATGCTTGGTTTGGTTAACTGTCTGATCTTCTATTAGGAGTATGTTATATTGTGCAATGTGGTGCTCAATTAATGTTTGGTTCATTTGTTGTGGTGTTTAGTTAACTGCTTGGTTCAAATCTGCAATGCGATGTTCAATTGTTGTGGCGGCATTCTCTTATTGTATACCATGTGAGGAATAAATCGAATTTGGCTGCACTTAATACATGAGAAACATATACAAGTGCTATATTTCCTAGTTCTTAATCATGCTTGGTTTGGATAAATGGGTTTTCCATGTGGCTTGAATTAATCTGATGAATCTGCAATGTGCTTATTTATCATCAACATATTTTACTGATAGCACGCGAACCCTTACTTAACCTGATGACTAACTACCTTATATTTGTTGCAGGGAAACAATGGGAAGCACTGAGGTTTACAAGATGGTACTACCTATTATACCTTGCCTTTTTATATTCCTTTGCCCCATTTCCAATATAGAGAAGATATTTATGCACATCCTTGTTTTCAGGCTTCACTAATGATTACCTCTCAAACTACCTCTGTGGTCAGGAGGCGAGGAAAGTTTTCATACAACACCCACGGTTCAATATTGAGGTGTTCCTGAAGAGGTCGAAGGATGGACGGTCAATCATGCACAGGCACTGGCCTAAAGTTGAAAAGACCTTCAACATGAATGAAGGCTCAATATTCGCCTTCTGCTTCAGCAGTTTTCCAGATGAGATGCATCTCTCTATGTACCGTCTATGATGCTAATTTCAAAAGGTTCTAGATGTTGCATGTGAAACTTGTTGCTGGTGCAGTTGTGTAATGGGGTAGCTGAGTGCTGAAGCTATATCATGTTGTACTCCGATGTATTTCAATTGTGAAATCCTGCTTCCTTAATATGGAAATGGAATATATTATGTGCTTAATATGAATGTCAATTAGATTAGTAAATGGATTAATAATAATAGGGCAATTAGCCCGCTAATTGGTCAATTAGCTTGCTAATTGGGTTTTCCTATTGCAAACGGTTAATGAGGAACCACCATGGGCGATGACCTCAAGCAACGCACACGGTTTCTAGCAATAAACCATGCTCGATCAATGAACAATCACACACGACATTCTCTTCAAAATTGTTTGCGTTACGCCACCTTGCGCAAACGTTTTCCTTGTAGTGACTGTGTGGGATGTATATACGAACATAAACTTTTAGTGGTGACTGACTGTGTGGGATGTACTTACGACCAGAAATGATTTCACCTATATAATTGCATTTTTTGAGCACTACTGTACGTATTTTTGTATTTGAGTGCTCGTCGGTTGCACACGACCTCATTTTGCCGAGCATGTGTGCCAGGAGGGCATATCCCCAACGGTTTCTGGGTCGTGTGGGAAGGACCCCCCATCGCCCACACTCACTTGGCGACGGTTCCGAATGCCGTGGCGGAAAGGGGTTAAAAACCGTTTGTTTAGGACCGACGCGTACCAGTGTACTTTCGACATCATATATGTCATCTTCTTATTTTAGACATGTTCTGCAATGCCACCTATTTAGTGTCTATATCATATATGAGAATTATGCAGTCTCATCTCTTTTAGCCAGTCATAATATATGTGAAATATGCAATGCCATCCTGTTTAACCAGGCATCATATATTTGAATGATATCTTCCCAATCGTTTTCTTCATTACATTTCCATTTGTCAACAATGTTTGTACATTAAACTACTCATCCTGTGAATCAGCCATTTGAGTGGGTGATGGAAAAATCTGGAGTGAAAACAAGGTCTTCAGAGCAGACAGTGCTACCTGGCGAAGCAGATCTCTTGCTTGGTCCTGATAGCTCCTCAGAGATGGATTCAGAGACAGATGAACAGTCCTATTCCCCCACCGAGGTGTATGCTCTAACTTGGCACGGTTATACTGCTCATATCATGCATATGGTGTCTTGCATTGCATAGTTTAGACATCATATACACAATATTCAACACCATGTTCTTAGTTCAGACATCATATATGCAAATGCCCTCTGCTTAGTATATAAATCACATATGTGAATTATATCATGCGATCCTGATTACTTAGATAACATGTATGTGAATTATGTCATGCGAACATGTTTACTAAAGACATAATATAATTATCGCATGCCATCCTGTTTAGTTAGTCATCATACCTATGAATTATGTCATGCTATGCTATCCAGTTTAGATAGACATCATATATGTGAAATTATGTCATGTTATCCTTTTTAGTTAAACAATATACATGTGAACTATTTCATGCCCTCTTTTTTCCACACTATTTATTGCATTTGTGTCTCATACAAGGTAAGTACATTCAACTATGTTTCCTGTTTATCAGCCATTTGAATTGGAGCGGGTGATGGCAGTATCTAGCGGAGTAAAAACATGGTATTCAAATAAAACAGTACTATCTCTTGGTGGAGATAGCACCCCAGCTGTATATGCACGAGAACCATCCCTGCCACACATAACCCAGACTCTCGCAGATTGTACCCCTACTGCAATGCACAGAGAACCATCTTCACCCAATCTAACCCCAACCCCAGCAGATAGTAACCCAGTTCCTGTTGACACCGCACCATCTCCACCATAGAGCTCCCAAACAAGAGCAGTTAGTAAGGCAGCTCCAGTGCCCAAAGCGCCAGTACTACCATGGAGAACCCCAACTCCACCAGTTAGTACACCTATTCCTTTGGAGGAAGCACAACCAGCCATTCATAGTTAGCATCTATCGCATTTGATGTTGTTAAATCCTATGTGCATATCTTCCCATCATGGAAATGTTATACGGAAGATGAAGGAAAATGCCAGTTGCAGGTGTTCGTCCAGGAGTTATGTGTAAGTAATGTTATTCATGGCAATTACTTTGCTTCGTCCCATACCTTCTACCTCCATGATGGTTTAATACAGCAAATTTTCCCATTTTTCTCTATAGAGAAGGACCAACTTGGAAACTCAGGATGAGGTAACCTGTGCTAATACCTCTGCTATCTTCAAGAATTCTTGGTGGCAGTATCGGAATTACCTGAAGAAAACGTACTTCACTGGCAAAGAAACTCATCAAATTCCCTTACGTTCTCCTAACACACGTTTACGGGACGATGACTGGCAACGCCTTGTTCTGTACTAGTCCCTAACCAAGAATGTGGTAAGGTCTACGAGCTCATTTTTTATTTTTAAGTACTATATGCCTGTGTCTTACTGTACTCTTTTCGTGTAGAACAAGTGCTTAAACCTGAAGAACAACTGTTCTCATTTAAGATTCCATTGCTATCGTGCATACTCCTTTGCTCTTGTATCACTGTATTTACTCATACAAACTTATTTTTAAATTGAAGGTCCCAATCAAAACTCCAATGGCACAACAGGTATGTATAAGCATGTTTCTTTAATAGGTTTGGTCTTATAAATAGCTCTGCTGATTTCAATTTCTATTGTGTATACAGTTGACTTCTCATATCATGCACATTACTAGCATCACAATAGAGACAATAGTGTTGTTGTACATGTAGACCCGTGGTACCCATTTGAAATCTTGTTGTGCCGTGTAGTTTCCCATGCTTTATATTCTTTCAATGCTACTTTGTCTTGAACTGATATGATTTGAACCGTGTCTCTATTTTGGTATGGCAAGACAATGCAGTGACCATAGGACATAGATATATGTTTGTTTGATGCTTTTATTATGTACTACTTGGCAATAGAAGACTTGGTAGTTTAATCCTGTCCACCATACTAATGAACTGGTTCACCGAAATGAGTTTCATATACTACATGCTAAACCTGTTATGTGTCTGCTTGTTTCTTCTTTTAGAATGCTGACAGAATATTAGGGAAGAGTGCCTTATTAAGCAATGGTAAAGGAAGTAATGCAGATAAGGTTCAGGATAGTGAGACATCCTTGTTGGTCTCCAACAAAGCTGATAAAATAGATAAGGAAAACTATCTTGAAGACAGTGTAGTGTTCGAGTTACTGGCCACTACCGCTAGCACAAGCTATTCAAACTCACTGTCTGAATCAGTTCGGTGTCTTGAGTCTCAACTACAAGCTGAAAGACATCGATCAGCTGTGTTGCGACAAGAAGCCGAAGGACTGCGGAAGTCCCTGAAGCATTCAGATGCATACTCTGGTGCAACAACAAACGTTGGAGGGTTTTATTGCCAAATAGGAGAAAGCTAATAAGGTTGCTAAGCTTATTGCCAGCATGGTGGATACCCAGGATAACGTTTCTCGAGCTCTTCTAAAGTTGTTTCAGTTACGGACTTGTTTTGCTGCCACGTTTATTTGCACTGGTGGCCAATTTAGACGGCTAGTGTATGTAATATGCTGCTTTCTTCCCTATATTTGCACTGGCGGCGAAGTTTGATGCCCAGTGGATGTAATATGTGTAATAGCCGTAATAGCCTAGAGTTAGTTGCTTGCTTACTTATTTCCTTATTGTCGTGTTTACTTGTTTGCTTGTAGTCACTGCAGTTCTTTTTCCGCGTTTTTCTAGTGGCCACAATAACCTATTTTTATAACTTGGCCACAATAACTATGGCAACACACGACTGTTGTAACCATGGTCCTGCTACCTGCTGTAGTGACCATGGGCCTCCTACGGGCCGTAGGATCCATGGGCCTTCTATGGGCCGTAGGATGCATGGGCCTTCTACGGGTCTATGGGCCTTCTACGGGCCATATAATCGTTTCGCCAAACATGGGCAATACTATTCGTGGACCAATAACGGTCCGCAAAATGGGCCCTTAACAGGCTAGAGTGGAAATCATCTGTTTTATGGCCCGACGATAACGGGCCGTTAATAGGCTGTATTTGATGATGCTATGAAAACAGCCCAACGGGTTAACGGGCCACAAACGGGCCGACTGCAACCACGGGTTGAATTTTGCCCACAAGCAGAATAGGCTAGTAATGGATCGTAACTAACCGAATTATGGAAATGAGCCCAAGAAGAAATGGACCCTTAGAAGGCCGAGTTAACACGGGCTAAAAATGACCAACGGAATAACGGGCCATTAATGGGTATAAAGCGATACACTGTTTATTATGGGCCAGTTTCACCTAGGCCTTTAATGGGCCAAGAGTTACAAAGTGCCTCGTATGGGCCGAAAGACTTCATGGGCCATACATGGGCTGGAAGTTACAATGGGCTGGAATCATGTTGGACGGCCTCGATGACACTACTGTGCCTAATTTGGATAGGCTGTAACGGGTCGTGAGTTAGCGAGTTGTAAATGCTATATGTGAACAGGCCATTAACACGCTTTTCGTGGGCCGGCCCGCTACCTTTTGACCAAGTAAAATGGGCCGGCCTTTTCACCAGAATGGGCCTCTGTTGGGTCGTACCACGTGTCGACGTATCATAGGTGCCTTTGGTCCAATGAGTGGATGACATCTGTCCCAACGGTGAGCTGACATGTGGTTCCTCTGGCCATTGAGAATTTTACACGTGGAAAATCCCCATTGGTCCTGGCTGTTAACGGGTTATCGGATCTAAACCGGAACCCGATAGCTTAACGGCGACCCGTTACGGTGGATGCCACGTGTCGGTTACCCTTGACGAAAGCACTTCCATGACGCGCCATTTATTTTCATGGAAGTGGACACTTCTGTGATGATAATTTTGGTATTGTCATGGAACACTTCTATGACAACACAGGCATGACTATCTTGATTCTGTCATAAAATCGTCATGGATGTACATGCATGACTGAAAATGTGACCTACTGTGACAAACACGTATCATCACGGAAGTGTATTTTTTGTAGTGTAGCTAGATGGCTTCTTCTCTCTCTATGATCTTCAATACCATGTTCTCCTCGACGTTCTTGGAGTTCTATCCGATGTAATATTCTTTTGTGGTGTGTTTATCAAGATCTGATGAATTGTGGATTTATGATCAGATTATCTATGAATATTATTTGAATCTTCTCTGAACTCTTATAAGCATGATTTCATATCTTTGTATTTCTCTTCGAATTATCGGTTTGGTTTGGCCAACTAGATTGGTATTTCTTGCAATGGGAGAGGTGCTTAGTTTTGGGTTCAATCTTGCGATGTCCTCACCCAGTGACAAAGTAGGGGTAGCGAGGCATGTATTTGTATTGTTGCCATCAAGGATAAAAAGATGGGGTTTTCATCATATTGCTTGAGTTTATCCCTCTACATCATGTCATCTTACTTAAGGCATTACTCCATTCTTATGAACTTAATACTCTAGATGCATGCTGGATAGCGGTCAGTGTGTGGAGTAATAGTAGTAGATGCACAAGTCTACTTGACATGGACGTGATGCCTATATGCATAATCATTGCCTTGGACATCGTCATAACTTTGCGCTTTTCTATCAATTGCTCGACAGTAATTTGTTCACCCACCGTATTATTTGCCTTCAAGAGAGAGCCTCTAGTGAAACCTATGGCCCCCGGGTCTATTTTCCCTTATATATTTTCAGATCTATAAACCAAAAAACCCAAAAATATCTCGCTAAGTTTTACTTACTTGTATTTTTGTACATTTTAGTTATCTTTTATATCTATCTCTATCAGATCTCTCCATTGCAATTGACCGTGAAGGGATTGACAACCCCTTTATCGCTTTGGGTGCAAGTGTTTGATTGTTTGTGTAGGTGCATAGATTGGAGACTTGCTTGTGCCTCCTAGTGGATTGATACCTTGGTCCTCACAAGAGAAACCTTCGGGAACGTGATTTTCGGAACAAACGTAATCCAGAGGACTTGGAGTGGACGTCAAGAAACGAACGAGGAGGCCACGAGGCAGGGGGCGCGCCCTCCACCCTCGTGGGCCCCTCGTAGCTCCACCGACCTACTTCTTCCTCCTATATATACCTACATACCCCCAAACCATCAGACGAAGAGCCAAAACCCTATTTCCACCACCGCAACCTTCTGTACCCGTGATATCCCATCTTGGGGCCTATTCCGGCGCTCCGCCGGAGGGGGCATTGATCACGGAGGGCTTCTACATAAACACCATAGCCTCTCCGATGATGTGTGAGTAGTCTACCTCAGACCTTCGGGTCCATAGTTATTAGCTAGATGGCTTCTTCTCTCTCTTGGGATCTCAATACAAAGTTCTCCTCGATTCTCTTGGAGATCTATTTGATGTAACTCTTCTTTTTGCGGTGTCTTTGTCGAGATCCGATGAATTGTGGGTTTATGATCAAGATTATCTATGAACAATATTTGAATCTCCTCTGAATTCTTTTATGTATGATTGGTTATCTTTGCAAGTCTCTTCGAATTATCAGTTTGGTTTGGCCTACTAGATTGATCTTTCTTGCAATGGGAGAAGTGCTTAGCTTTGGGTTCAATCATGCGGTGCTCGATCCCAGTGACAGTAGGGGAAACGACACGTATTGTATTGTTGCCATCGAGGATAAAAAGATGGGGTTTATATCATATTGCATGAGTTTATCCCTCTACATCATGTCATCTTTCTTAAAGTGTTACTCTGTTCTTATGAACTTAATACTCTAGATGCATGCTGGATAGCGGTCGATGTGTGGAGTAATAGTAGTAGATGCAGGCATGAGTCGGTCTACTTGTCACGGACGTGATGCCTATATACATGATCATACCTAGATATTCTCATAATTATGCTCAATTATATCAATTGCTCGACAGTAATTCGTTTACCCACCGTAATACTTATGCTATCTTGAGAGAAGCCACTAGTGAAACCTATGGCCCCGTGGTCGATCTTCCATCATATTAATCTTCCGTCAACAAGCTATTTCTATTACCGTTTATTTTGATTTCTTTACTTTTATTCTTTACCATAAAAATACCAAAAATATTATCTTATCATCTCTATCAGATCTCACTCTCGTAAGTGACCGTGAAGGGATTGACAACCCCTTTATCGCGTTGGTTGCGAGGTTCTTATCTGTTTGTGTAGGTGCGTGGGACTCGAGCGTGGTCTCCTACTGGATTGATACCTTGGTTCTCAAAAACTGAGGGAAATACTTATGCTACTTTACTGCGTCACCCTTTCCTCTTCAAGGGAAAACCAACGCAGTGCTCAAGAGGTAGCAAGAAGGATTTCTGGCGCCGTTGCCGGGGAGTCTACGCACTAGTCAAGACATACCAAGTACCCAGCACAAACTCTTATCCCTCGCACTACATTATTTGACATTTGCCTCTCGTTTTCCTCTACCCCACTTCACCCTTGCCGTTTTATTCGCCCTCTTTTTCCATTCGCCTCTTTTTCGCTTGCCTCTTGTTTGCTTGTGTGTTAGATTGCTTGTTTTTCATGATGGCTCTACCTAGATTTGGTGATCTTCACCTTAAAAGGTTAGAAGAGATTGAAAGCAACGTCAGAAGTTTCATGACTTTACAATTTGAGCATCAAAATTTCTTTAGAAACGAGCTTAAGGAACAAAAAAGCTTGATGGGTTACATGAATAAAGAGCTCGACGATATGTCTAAGGAATTTTATGGTTTGAAATCTCAGATTGCTCATCTCGAAAAATTAATTGCTGAAATTTCGGATAAGCTGGCCACCTTAGTTAATAAGATGGCCGCTAAACCGGAATTTTTTTATGAGAATAAATATGAAGATCTAAAAGTTATTGATGTGTCCCCTATTAAATCTTTGTTTTGCAATATGAATCTTGATGGGACTGGAGATGAGTCAACTTTAGTTAGAAGGCGTCCCAATAATTCGGAGTTTTTAGATCTTGATGCAAAATTTGGTAAAAGTGGGATTGAAGAGGTCAAAACTTTAGATATCAATGAACCCACAATTTTGGATTTCAAGGAATTTAATTATGATAATTGCTCTTTGATAGATTGTATTTCCTTGTTGCAATCCATGCTAAATTCTCCTCATGCTTATAGTCAAAATAAAGCTTTTACCAAACATATCATTGATGCTTTAATGCAATCTTATGAAGAAAAACTTGAGTTGGAAGTTTCTATCCCTTGAAAACTTTATGATGAGTGGGAACCTACTATTAAAATTAGAATTAATGATCATGAATCCTATACTTTATTTGATTTGGGTGTTGGTGTTTCCACGATTCCAAAAACTTTGTGTGATTTGCTAGGTTTCCGCGAATTTGATGATTGTTCTCTAAACTTGCACCTTGCGGATTCCACTATCAAGAAACATATGGGAAGAATTAATGATGTTCTTATTGTTGCAAATAGGAATTATGTGCCCGTAGATTTCATTGTTCTTGATATAGATTGCAATCCTTCATGTCCTATTATTCTTGGTAGACCTTTCCTTAGAACGATTGGTGCAATTATTGATATGAAGGAAGGAAATATTAGATTCCAATTTCCGTTAAGTAAACGCATGGAACACTTTCCTAGTAATAAAATAAAATTACCTTATGAATCTATTATGAGAGCCACTTATGGATTGCCTATCAAAGATGGCAATACCTACATCTATCCTTGCTTTTATGCCTAGCTAAGGGCGTTAAACGATAGTGCTTGTTGGGAGGCAACCCAATTTTTTTTTGCTTTTTGCTCCTGTTTAGGAATAAATCTTTGATCTATCCTCTGGTTAGATGAGTTTTTGTGTTTTATTTAGTGTTTGTGCCAAGTTAAACCTATAGGATCTTCTGGGAAGATAGTTATTTGATATTGCTGAAAATTCCAGAAACTTTCTGTTCACGAAAACAATTGTTTAAAATCGCCAGAACGTGATAAAATACTGATTCTAATTGCAGCAGATCAATAAACAAATTATCTAGGTCGTCCTATTTTGGTAGATTTTTCTGAGTTCCAGAAGTTTGCGTTAGTTACAGATTACTACAGAATGTTCTGTTTTTGACAGATTCTGTTTTTCGTGTGTTGTTTGCTTATTTTGATGAGTCTATGGTTAGTAAAATAGTTTATAAACCATAGAGAAGTTGGAATACAGTAAGTTTAACACCAATATAAATAAAGAATGATTTCAATACAGTACCGTGAAGTGGTGTTTTGTTTTCTTTCGCTAACGGAGCTCACGAGATTTTCAGTTAAGTTTTGTGTTGTGAAGTTTTCAAGTTTTGGGTAAAGATTTGATGGATTATGGAACAAGGAGTGGCAAGAGCCTAAGCTTGGGGATGCCCAAGGCACCCCAAGGTAAATCTAAGGACACCAAAATGCTCTTTCGTCTTCGTCCATCGGTAACTTTACTTGGAGCTATATTTTTATTCACCACATGATAAGTGTTTTGCTTGGAGCGTCTTGTATGATTTGAGTCTTTGCTTTTAGTTTACCGCAATCATCCTCTCTGTACACACCGTTTGAGAGAGACACACATGATTCGGAATTTATTAGAATACTCTATGTGCTTCACTTATATCTTTTGAGCTATATAGTTTTTGCTCTAGTGCTTCACTTATATCTTTTAGAGCACGGCGGTGGTTTGTTTTATAGAAACTATTTTTCTCTCATGCTTCACTTATATTATTTTGAGAGTCCTACAAAAAAGCATGGTAATTTTCTTTGTGAAATTAGTCCTAATGTGATAGGCATCCAAGATTAGTAAAAACTTTCTTATAAGTGCGTTGAATACTAAGAGAAGTTTGATGCTTGATAATTGTTTTGAGATATGAAGATGGTGATATTAGAGTCATGCTAGTTGAGTGGTCATGAATTTGAGAAATACTTGTGTTAAAGTTTGTGATTCCTGTCGCATGCACGTATGGTGAACCGTTATGTGATGAAGTCGGAGCATGATTTATTTATTGATTGTCTTCCTTATGAGTTGCGGTCGGGGACGAGCGATGATCTTTTCCTACCAATCTATCCCCCTAGGAGCATGCGCGTAATACTTTGTTTTGATAACTAATAGATTTTCGCAAAAAGTATATGAGTTCTTTATCACTAATGTTGAGTCCATGGATAATATGCACTCTTACCCTTCCACCATTGCTAGCCTCTCTAATACCGCGCACTTTTCGCCGGTATCATACACCCACCATATACCTTCCTCAAAACAGCCACCATACCTACCTATCATGGCATTTCCATAGCCATTCGGAGATATATTGCCATGCAACTTACCACCGTTCCGTTTACTATGACATGCTCCATCATTGTCATATTGCTTTGCATGACCATGTAGTTGACATCGTATTTGTGGCAAGGCCACCGTTCATTATCTTGATACATGTCACTCTTGATTCATTGCATATCCCGGTACACCGCCGGAGGCATTCATATAGAGTCATATTTTGTTCTAAGTATCGAGTTGTAATACTTAAGTTGTAAGTAAATAAAAGTGTGATGATCATCATTATTAGAGCATTGTCCCAAGTGAGGAAAGGATGATGGAGACTCTGATTCCCCCACAAGTCGGGATGAGACTCCGGACTAAAAAAATAGGCCATAAAAAAGAGAAAAGGCCCAACCAAAAAAAATGAGAGAAAAGAGAGAAGGGACAATGTTACTATCCTTTTTCCACACTTGTGCTTCAAAGTAGCACCATGATCTTCATGATAGAGAGTCTCCTATGATATCACTTTTATATACTAGTGGGAACTTTACATTATAGAACTTGGCTTGTATATTCCAATGATGGGCTTCCTCAAAATACCCTAGGTCTTCGTGAGCAAGCGAGTTGGATGCACACCCACTTAGTTTCTTTTGTTGAGCTTTCATACACTTATAGCTCTAGTGCATCCGTTGCATGGCAATCCCTCCTCACTCACATTAATATCTATTAATGGGCATCTCCATAGCCCGTTGATACGCCTAGTTGATGTGAGACTATCTTCTCCTTTTTTTCTTCTCCACAACCACCATTCTATTCCACCTATAGTGCTATATCCATGGCTCACACTCATGTATTGCGTGAAGATTGAAAAAGTTTGAGAACACCATAAGTATGAAACAATTGCTTGGCTTGTCATCGGGGTTGTGCATGATTTAAATATTTTGTGTGGTGAAGATAGAGCATAGCCAGACTATATGATTTTGTAGGGATAACTTTCTTTGGCCATGTTATTTTGAGAAGACATGATTGCTTTATTAGTATGCTTGAAGTATTATTACTTTTATGTCAATATTAAACTTTTATCTTGAATCTTACGGATCTGAATAATCATACCACAAATAAGAGAATTACATTGAAAATTATGCTAAGTACCATTCCACATCGAAAATTCTGTTTTTATCATTTACCTACTCGAGGACGAGCATGAATTAAGCTTGGGGATGCTTGATACGTCTCCAACGTACCTATAATTTTTATTGTTCCATGCTATATTATATTCTGTTTTGGATGTTTAATGGGCTTTATTATACACTTTTATATTATGTTTGGGACTAACCTATTAACCGGAGGCCCAGCCCAAATTGCTATTTTTTTGGCCTATTTCAGTGTTTTGAAGGAAAGGAATATCAAACGGAGTCCAAACGGAATGAAACCTTCGGGAACGTGATTTTCGGAACAACCGTGATCCAGAGGACTTGGAGTGGACGTCAAGAAATGAACGAGGAGGCCACGAGGCAGGGGGCGCGCCTACCCCCTGGGCGCGCCCTCCACCCTCGTGGGCCCCTCGTAGCTCCACCGACCTACTTCTTCCTCCTATATATACATACGTACCCCCAAACCATCAGAAGAAGAGCCAAAACCCTATTTTCCACCGCCGCAACCTTCTGTACCCGTGAGATCCCATCTTGGGGCCTTTTTCGGCGCTCCGCCAGAGGGGGCATTAATCACGGAGGGCTTCTACATCAACACCATAGCCTCTCCGATGATGTGTGAGTAGTTTACCTCAGAGCTTCGGGTCCATAGTTATTAGCTAGATGGCTTCTTCTCTCTCTTTGGATCTCAATACAAAGTTCTCCTCGACTCTCTTGGATATCTATTTGATGTAACTCTTCTTTTTGCGGTGTGTTTGTCGAGATCCGATGAATTGTGGGTTTCTGATCAAGATTATCTATGAACGATATTTGAATCTCCTCTGAATTCTTTTATATATGATTGGTTATCTTTACAAGTCTCTTCGAATTATAAGTTTGGTTTGGCCTACTAGATTGATCGTTCTTGCAATGGGAGAAGTTCTTAGCTTTGGGTTCAATCATGCGGTGCTCGATCCCAGTGACAGTAGGGGAAACGACACGTATTGTATTATTGCCATCGAGGATAAAAAGATGAGGTTTATATCATATTGCATGAGTTTATCCCTCTACATTATGTCATCTTGCTTAAAGCGTTACTCTGTTCTTATGAACTTAATACTCTAGATGCATGCTGGATAGCGGTCGATGTGTGGAGTAATAGTAGTAGATGCAGGCAGGAGTCGGTCTACTTGTCACGGACGTGATGCCTATATACATGATCAGACCTAGATATTCTCATAATTATGCTCAATGCTATCAATTGCTCGACAGTAATTCGTTTACCCACCGTAATACTTATGCTATCTTGAGAGAAGCCACTAGTGAAACCTATGGCCCCGGGGTCTATCTTCTATCATATTAATCTTCCGTCAACAAGCTATTTCTATTACCGTTTATTTTGCTTTCTTTAGTTTTATTCTTTACCATAAAAATACCAAAAATATTAGCTTATCATCTCTAGCATATCTCACTCTCGTAAGTGACCATGAAGGGATTGACAACCCCTTTATCGCGTTGGTTGCAAGGTTCTTATTTTTTGTGTAGGTGCGTGGACTCGAGCGTGGTATCCTACTGGATCGATACCTTGGTTCTCAAAAACTGAGGGAAATACTTACGCTACTTTATTGCATCACCCTTTCCTCTTCAAGGGAAAACCAATGCAGTGCTCAAGAGGTAGCACATACCCATCATGGTACGCTCTTACTCCGAGACAGATGCTTTTCGCAGCATATCCCGCAATATATCCGGCGTCGCCGGATCTCTGGAAGTCGCTCTGGGAGAACGACCTTCCTTTGAAGGAACCCGTTCACCCGTCTCCAGAATCATCGTTGGCTGAAAATCGGACAGCCCGGGGCCTTCATTATTGGCCCCCGAATCCCGGACGATCGGAGGTCCGCCTTCGGGTACCGCCTCTTTCATCCCCTGCACAGCTTGAACAACCCTGCGAGATGACACTTCGGAGTCGTCCGCCTTATTGGGCGAGGAGGTCGGGGGAGGCATCTCGCTTTCCATCATCTCGGGGAGGAGATATCCCAAAGAAGGGGATTGCCCAGAAAAACTCGGTGTCGGACTGTAAAAATACACAGGCACGTTACGTATCTCTTCGGTAACAGCAAAGAAACGGGACGCTACTAAAGTACCACGGATTCACTTACGGTTTGGTTGAAGGCTTGTCCTCATGACGGAGCTGTTCACTGGCATCGCCTTCCGATCCCGAGCCGCTCGACGGTGGTATCTTGCCTCTCTTAGGAGACCGCCCTTCCCAATCTTCGAAGGCGGCCCTCTTCTTCCTGAAGGGAGAAGGGATACTGGCTTCTCTTTCGCCTTCATTTTCGGGCAAGGAAATGTTGATTTCTCCAGACTCAGTATTTAATTCACCTCCGGAACGAAGGTCACCCCTAGTCTTCGCACTCTCCACCTTGCCCTCCCCTGCCGGCGCCTGATGCGGTGCTGGTGCCAACATCCTTGTTAACAAGGAGTCCGCTGAGTCTTCGGGAAGAGGGGCCGGACACCTAATCTGTTCCTCTTTCTTTATCCAGCCCTGGAAGAAGATGGTTTGCTTAGCATCTTACCACAGAATATCTAACTATGAGGTGTTCGGCGGATGAGTACTTACCGGGGTGTCCGGATGATTACAGTCTAGGCCAGTATCTTCGATGGTGTCCGGCCATTGTTTTTGCCTCCCGAAGAATAATTTTCACATTCCTTCGTGCGTAGTGCCAAAGAAGTGCTAAAGAGTGCGTGGCCCTTCTGGGTTAAACTCCCACAGGCAGAGAGGCCGTCGCTGGCACGGCAGGGTCCGGCGGACTAGCATTACCTAAATAACATTGACAATATTGATATCCTTTTCAGTGAGGCTTCGGATGCGACTTTGCAGAGTCCGCACCTCGTCAACTGATCCCCAGTCCAACCCCTTTTTAATCCCCGATGCAAGCTGAATTGGGGGCTGGATCAAAACGCAGGCGCAGCTGCCCACTTGGAACCACGGGGCTCGGTGATATAGAACCACTCCTGCTGCCATAAGTCGGAAGATTCTTTGAAAGATCCTTTTAGCCATACAGCGTTGGTAAGCTTGCTCATTGAGGCACCACCGCACTCCGCCTGCTCCCCTTCTATCATTTTCAGCCTCACATTGAAGGTCTTGAGCCACAAGCCGAAGTGTGGAGGAGTTCAGAGGAAGGCTTCGCATGTGACTATAAACGCCGAGATGAGAAGAACATAGTTTAGGGCGAAGTCGTGAAAATCTAATCCGTAATAGAACATGAGCCCCCGGACGAAGGGATTGAGGGCGAACCCTAATCCTTGGAGGAAGTGGGAAACGAACACGACCCTCCCGCCAGATCTGGGGGTAGGTATAACCTGACCCTCCACGGGAAGCCGATGGAGGATTTCTGCGGTCAGATATCTTGCCGCCCGAAGCTTTGCGATATCCTCCTCTGTAACAGAAGAAGCCACCCACCGGCCTTGACGGCTGGATCCGGACATGACTGAGGCTTACGGAGGGTGAAACCTGGGTGTTGGAACTCGAGGTAGTAAGAGTCGAGGAAGAAGCAAGCGTGGAGAGGAAAGGCGGGTCTATGCCCCTTTATAAAGGCCAAGAATATCGAACGCCTCCTCCCGGGCCTTAAAATTTGCCTATTCCCAAGGAGTTGTACCTTACGGGCGGTTGGGTTTCCCACGTCCGTGTCGATAAAAGAATCCCTTAATAAGGGGACATGATCTCTGCTTGGATAAGACGTGTCAATGACAACCACGTTTTGGTATGAGGAACGGCAGAACAAAACAGTCTGAAATTATGACTGGGCAGGCGTGATGTCACGTGGTAAAAATTCGTCAGCGGGTTGGACCCGCGGAATATTATATTCTCTCTGCGGTTATGTGTGGTGTGTGTTACAGGTCCGGATACAATCATCACATCCGAAGACTATTTCGGAGTTCGGAAGGAAGGGAACCCGCCTTGCAATGCCGAAGACAAATCTGCGCGCCGGACTCCTCATCATTGAAACCAGGTTCAGGGGCTACTGAGGGAGTCCTGGACTAAGGGGTCCTCGGGCGTCCGGCCTGTTAGCCATGGGGTGGACTGATGGGCTGTGAAGACATGAAGATCGAAGACTGCGCCCGTGTCCGGATAGGACTCTCCTTGGCGTGGAAGGCAAGCTTGGCGACCGGATATGTAGATTCCTTTCTTTGTAACCGACCTTGTGTAACCCTCGGTCCTCCCGGTGTCTATATAAACTGGAGGACTTAGTCCGGAAAGGGGGGTAATCATTACCGTAGTCATACAGGCTAGACTTCTAGGGTTTAGCCATTACGATCTCGTGGTAGATCAACTCTTGTAATACTCATATTCATCAAGATCAATCGAGCAGGAAGTAGGGTATTACCTCCATAGAGAGGGCCCGAACCTGGGTAAACATCGTGTCCCTGTCTCCTGTTACCATCGACCTTAGACGCACAGTTCGGGACCCCCTACCCCGAGATCCGCCGGTTTTGACACCGACATTGGTGCTTTCATTGAGAGTTCCACTATGTCGTCGACAAAAAGGTTCGATGGCTCCTTCAATCATCGATAGTGACGCTGTCCAAGGAGAAACCTTCCTCCCCGGACAGATCTTCATGTTCGGTGGCTTCGCACTGCGGGCCAACTCACTTGGCCACCTGGAGCATACCGACAGCTATGCCCCTGGCCATCAGGTCAGGTTCGGGAGCTTGAATTATGTTGTGGACATCCGTGGAGATTTGATCTTCGCCGGATTCGAGACCGCGGCAACCGCTCCTGGTCACCTTGACGAGCCTGACCTAAATCTGTCGTCAGACCGCATCCAGGAGATAGCTCCTGCAACCACTCTGACCTTAGATCCAGAGCACACTACGGCATCCAAGGATGGGAGGCTCGACCCCACCATGGAGGCCACGGATTTCCCGGCGTTGGAGCCGCACATGGACTTAACCTCACACAATATCTGTGTCATCGGAACTCCAGACTCTTCTCCGGGTATAAGTTCCGAACCATGTGAGTCCGCGGATACCGAGCTTGATCGTCTATCGATCTTCGAGTTCAGCGCCGCAGACATCTTCCAACACTCGCCTTTGGTGATGTGCTGAACTCAGTAAAGAACTTGTCCTTGGCGGGGGACTCACAGCCGAACTACGTACGGTTCGAACTAGGGGCTGATGATGGAGAATTTTCCTTCCCACCCGCCACCCACTCCATGGCCACTGTCGAGGACTTAACCGACATGCATGATTACGGCTTCGAAGACATCGTCAGTATGGAGGACGATGCCGACAAGGAGCAGGGCCAAAACCCGCCATTCATCGAGCGATGGATGGCCGCTTCTTCCTACGACGTATACATGGTGAATACGCCTAAAGAAATTAACAACGATGACAAAGAGGACCCAGTTGAAGACAAACCTCCTGAGACAAAGCCCAGTCGCCAGCGTCAGCGGCGCCGCTCTAAGTCACATCGTACAAAAGACAACAACACCGGCACCGGAGAAAACAATACTCCGGACAATGCCGAAGACAATGAAGACCCTGCTGGAGCAACCTCCGGACCGGATGAACAGGCCATACACGAAGACTCGGAGGACAGTAACTACCTTCCGCTCTCCGAGTAAGAGGAAAGCCTCGGCAATGAGGATTTCATCATGCCCGAGGAACCTCTAGAGCAGGAGCGCTTCAAGCGCCGGCTAATAGCAACTGCAAGAAGCACGAAAAAGAAGCAGCTACAGCTTCAAGCGGACCAATATCTGCTCAATGATAGGTGGACCAAAGTCCTGGCCGCCGAAGAATACGGCCTTAGTGGCCCAGCCAAAAGCTACCCGAAGCGTAGATTGCTACCCCAGTTCGATGACGAGGCACTGGAGCCCGTACCATCATCCCACAATGCGGCAGGCCGACCACAACTTGGCCCGGATAAAGAGGCAACTCAGGCCAAACACCAGACCACCCCACACTGCCATAAAGGCAAGAATAAAACAGGTCGGGGTCATACATACGACCTTCGACAGGACTTGGACAGTAGAGCAGGACACGCAAGATCGCTCTACGGATCGCGAGGACATGCCTCGACGCGCGACGACGGCTACCTATTCGGACGTGGTAAACCTAGCCACGCCCGGGCCGAAAACCGTAAATGGACTCCATCGGAGGTACGTCGCAGTGTGGCCCAACATAGAGGTGCCGCACACCCTCTTTGCTTCACAGACGAAGTAATGGAGCATGAATTCATAAATATCGAATCATACGACGGAACAACGGATCCCATGGTGGATCGAGGACTTCCTCCTCCATATCCACATGGCCCGCGGAGACGACCTTCATGCGATCAAATACCTACCATTAAAACTCAAAGGACCAGCTCGGTACTGGTTAAACAGTCTGCCGGAAAATTCTATTGGTAGCTGGGAAGATTTGGAAGACGCCTTCCGCGACAACTTTCAAGGAACATATGTCCGGCCACCAGATGCCGATGACTTAAGTCATATTGTCCAGCAGCCCGGAGAGTCTGCCAGGGAACTCTGGACTAGGTTCTTAGTTAAAAAGAAACAAATCATCGACTGTCCGGACGCGGAAGCCCTCGCGGCCTTCAAACACAGCGTCCGGGATGAATGGCTTGCACGCCACCTCGGTCAAGAAGGACCTAAATCCATGACAGCCCTTACCGCTCTAATGACCCACTTTTGCGCGGGAGAAGACAGCTGGCTCGCTCGTAGAAGCAACAGCGCCAGCGACTCGGGCACTTCCGAAATCCGGGACGGCAATGGCAAGCCACGATGAAGGAAACACAACAGTCGTAGTGACAATGAAAGATCACGCAACACAGCGGTCAATGCCGGATTTAGCAATCCCAAACCCGGTCAACGGAAAAAGGCACTCAAGGCAAACCAAGATGGACCATCCAACCTAGACAGGATATTGGACCGACCCTGCCAGATTCACGGCCACCCCGATAAACCAGCTAATCATACCAACAGAAATTGTTGGGTCTTCAAGCAGGCCGGCAAGCTCAACGCTGAACACAAAGGGGAGGAGGCCACCAAGCGATAGGGACAACAGAGAGGATCGACCAATCCTAGAGCAGAAATAGCAGTTCGGCTTTCGCCACCCACCGCATATACCTGCAAAATTTGTACCGCGCATACATCACTACGCACTCAAGATACCATGGGCATAGGCGGAAGCACAATACGGACAAGCCTGCAAGTATTCTCGTAAAATTTGTATCTACTTTATTTTTTTATCTCTTAAAAATAGGTGACGCAAAGGACAAAAATCCAAACTGACTCTATCGGAGTTCGGATCCGTACACTCACCTCAGGGGCTACTTCCGTCAAGGATTCCCTCTTGCCGAGGACAGGCGGCACAGACGTGTGACAGGAGGTCCAAAATAAATTTTTGTAGACCGCACTCTTTATTTTGAGCCTGTAAGATGCCTTTTTCCTCTGCCTCCGACCCTGGGCATGTTAAATAGCCGGGGTTGCGGTCTTTATATATATAAAGTAATCATTGGCATATCGCTCAGATCCCAGTAAACATTACCCGAATTAATCATTCGTGTCCTTTCGCCAATGAATATGGCTCCTATGGTAGTTTCACAGATATACCACGGCATAACCTGCCAGGGGCTCGGTATGGGAACAAATGAATTGCCAACAAAGTCCGAACAGCTTTACAGCGTACTTCGGCGTTGCGAGTTTGGCCTTATATGCATCGGCTCCGACTCATGTCTTGGGTCAATGGTTGGGTTGCCCGGCTCCTGTGCTTGCAACCTTACGTTCTGCTCTATTGGCTAGGGTAGTAAAGGGAGAACTATTGCGATTGTGCTTCCAGCTCGTCTGGTCAAGCACCTCAGTAGAGAAAGCTGAAACCAACTGTCATGATGCTGCGAGAGCTGGTCGACCACTCGATGACTTATCGGAATCTGTCGCGATTCCCCCCGTATTACACGAAGGACCTTTTTTTAGGTCATATATGTAACGCACCATATTGGAATAAGCCGTACACATACTAGGGGCTATATCGTAGTCCCCCCTATAAAACTCCTATGGCTAAGTGAAAGTGTTAACGCCCTATAGTCCGATTGCCTGGTTCGCCGCATCATCACCTCCTTCATGGACCAAGACGTTGGATCCAGAGTGATTAAATGCTTTTCCAAACACCCACGTACTTCCTACGAGCACTACAAAAAAAGACACATCCGTGACATTTTGGGCCGAACAAATTTTTTTTCTGTCATACTTATGACACTTCTATGACGATAATTGTGACAAAACCCGGTATCATTATAGATGTGGTGGGGTCCTACTTCTATGACAAAAAATCATGACAGAATATGGGCTTTTCGTCCTGGGCGGGCCGGAGACACAGCTGCATGACATTCTTTGGGTCGTCCATGACGGGAAAAACCATGGTAGAAGCGAGGGCGAGGAAAATATCGGGGTGTTCCCGGTTAGGGTGGGTGGTCGGGGCCGAGCGATGCGTGTTTCTCTCGTACACGCACGCGCATGGGTGCGAGGCGTTGGGCTCTAACTAAACCCGAGCGATTGCACTGCAGGCTACGGGTTACTGAACCACAGCGGTCGATCGATGGCTGTTAACTGAACCCGATCAAGCGATTCCTTCGCTACTACTGCTAACTGAAGCCGATCGATGCTGCCTCTGGATGAACAGTGAGCGTTGCTGGGGGATTTGGATGAACAGTTCCCGGTGGGGGTGGATGAACAGGACCCCGTGGTGTTGCCTCTGGATGAACAGGACCCCGATCGATCGAGCCGGTTGGGGCTGGATGAACAGGACCCCGTGGAGGGCAGGATGAACAGGACCACCCCGTGGAGGGCAGGATGAACAGTAGATGGTGGAGGGCTGGATGAACAGTAGCCCGTGGAGGGGTGGTTGAAGAGGAGCCCGTGGAGAGGGGTGGTTGAACAGGAGCCCGTGGAGAGGGGTGGTTGAACAGTAGCCGGTGGAGTAGCGCGCGGTGGAGGCTGGATGAACACGAGCCCGTGGATGAACAGTCGCAGGTGGAGGCTGGAGGAGGTCGACGGTGGATGAATAGTAGCCCATGGACGCTGCAGGGGGTCGATGGTGGAGATGAACAGTATCCCGTGGAGTCCCGTTTTGCGGTACGCCACACCCTTCCCGATGAACAGGACCCCCGTTTCGACCGTATCGCTCCAACACAAGTCCGTTTCCTCCGTTTTGCGGTACGCCACACCCCTCCCGATCAACAGGACCCCCGTTTCGACCGTAGGAGGTCCGTTTCCTTCGTTTTGCGATACGCCAGACCCCTCTCGCTGAACAGGATCCCGTTTCGACCATGGCCGGTCGAACACAAGGCCGTTTCCTCCGTTCTACAATACGCCAGGCCTCGTTTCCACCGGCTGTTCCGTCCAAGCCCTCCTGATGAACACGATGATGCATTCCGTTCCGACCCAGCCGGCTGGATCCCCATGAACACGACAACGACGCTGTTTCTCCGTTCTGACCTAGCCATGTACACGATCCCTGGCCGTACGTATGCGCGAGTAGGTGTTCGAGAACCTCCCCGTATGTACGCACATGGCCGTATTTTCTTTCTTGCACACTGGTCGCTGTATGTACGTGTACATGCTACGTGCGCGCCTCTACTATGACACGTGCGCGCCTCTACATCGACCAGTATGTACGTACACGTTCGTGACCAGAATGACAACGCTACGTACGCTTCGACCAAGTGGGTCCCGACTGTCAGGCACTTCCTTGCCTGTGAAGATGTAGCTGGTGGGTCCCAGCAGCCAGGGGCGAATCGTTTTTTTTGCCCGGACACACTTCCTTGCATGCGAAGATGTAGCTAGTAGGTCCCAGCAGTCAGGGGGACACGTTTTTTCGCGAAATATAGTTGCCCGTCCGGTGGGTCCCTACTGTCAGGTGGAGGAATAATTATTTTGCGCGTAATAAGGAGGCACTTCCTTGCGGCCGCCGTGGACCCAGCTGTCAGCCTTTCCACGTATAGTACTATTCTGATGGAAGTCGTTCCTTGACCATGTTGACCACGCTGTGCCGAGAGCACCAGGGCGATGGACGACGGCAAGGCCTAGGAAGGGCACGACGCAGAGCCGAGGAAGACGCGGCAGTGGAAGCCCGCACGGAGAGGAGTACGAGGGTTCACTAGTTTGGTTGCGGTATGAGGCTGTCGTCGCTGCAGGGCCTGGCCATCGGTGGGAATAGTAGGGGCGGTGAGGCCTCTGCGGCAGCACAGCCGGCCACGGGAGGCAGGAGCATGCGGCATGACCGGCGCTGGTTTGGGCGGCTGGAGCAAGAAGACCAGAGGTTGAAGAAGCACTACGACCGTTGGATGGACATCGTACGGTCACTGGAGCTAGAATCGTTCATATTGAATAAGTTGACAAAGCACTCCGTCCCCATCAACTTAGTAGGCCCACAAGTCAGCCTCCCACCAAGGTGGGTCCCAACTAGCAGGAGGAGTATTCATTTTTTTGTGCGTAATAAGGAGGCACCTCCGGTGGGTCCGAGCTGACAGCGGGGGGAACGTTTTTTTCGGGAAATACGTTGGCCCGTCCGGTGGGTCCCAGTAGTCAGGGGGAAACATTTTTTTCTCCAAATACGGTGGCCCGTCCAGTGGGTCCCTGCTGTCAGGTGGAGGAATAATTATTTTCCGCGTAATCAGGAGGCACTTCCTTGTGGCTGCCGTGGACCCAGCTGTCAGCCTCTCCACGTACAGTACTCTTCCGATGGAAGTTGTTCTTTGACCACGCCGCACCAAGAGCACCAGGGCAGTGGACGACGGTGAGGCCTAGGAAGGGGACGACGCGTAGCCGGGGAAGACGCGCCAGTGGATGCCCACGCGGAGAGGAGTACGAGGGTTCACTGGTTCGCTGCGGTGTGAGGCTGCTGTCGCCGTAGAATAACAGGGGGTGTGGGTGAGTAGAGGGATGGCCTGGCCAGCGGTGGGAGTAGTAGGGGGCAGTGAGGCCTCCGCGGCATCGCAGCCGGCCACGGGAGGCAGGAGCACGAGGCACGGCCGGCGCTGGTTTGGGCGGCTGGAGCAAGAAGACCAGAGGTTGAAGAAGCACTACAGCCATTGGATGGACATCGTACGGTCACTGGAGCTAGAATCGTGCATATTGACTAAGTTGACAAAGCCCTCCGTCCCCGTCAACTTAGTAGGCCCACAAGTCAGCCTGCCACTATACTGGGTCCCAGCTAGCAGGGGGAGTATTCTTTTTTTCTGTGCGTAATAAGGAGGCACTTCCTTGCATGCGAAGATATAGCTCGTGGTCCAAGCTGTCAGCGGCGGTAACATTTTTTCGCGAAATACAGAGGCCCTTTCGGTGGGCCCCAGATGTCAGGTGGAGGAATCATTATTTTGCGCGTAATAAGGAGGCATTTCCTTGCGTGCGGCCGTGGACCCAGTTGTCAGCTTCTCCACGTACAGTCCACTTCAGATGCATGTCGGTCGTTGACCACGTTGACCAGGCCGCGCCGAGAGCACCAGGGCGGTGGACAACGGCGAGGCCTAGGAAGAGAACTACATGGAGGCAGGGAAGAGTCGGCAGTTGTTTCCCACGCGGAGGGGAGTACGACTATACGAGGGTTTACTGGTTCGTCTGCCGTCGCCGAAGAATAACAGCAGGTGTGCGTGAGTAGAGGGATGGATAGGCCAGCGATGGGAGTACGGTGGGGTGGTGAGGCCTGCGCGACAGAACAGCCGGCCGCGGGGAGGAGAGAGCAGGCAGTCCCGCCGCCGCTTGTTTGAGTGGCTGGAGCAGGAAGAGCAGAGATTGAAGAACCACAACGTCCGTTGGATGGACATCCAACAGTCACTTCTTGTGCGTCAACCTTTTTTTAGGAAAGCCTCAAATCTGTGGAAAACATCATACAGCCCATCTGCCATTATTTCTAATAATTTACAGCCCATTTGCTAATTCTTAAGGTTTTTTTGGAGCCCATATTCTTTTTGTTAGCATTACAACCCATATTGTGGCCACGGTTAAAAAATTATATGAAATTTTGCATATTTCGGTGCGGTCCGAACTGTTTTTAATCCTGAAATTTCGAGTCACATTCAAACTGATTTAAAAAATAAATGTATATCAATATAAAATCCAACAAATTTTTCATGCATAAAAATCAATGCAATTTAAAATGTCGAAATGAAAAAAAGAAATTTGAAACTAATTGCCGGTTTGATGTGTTTTAAAAATGTACAGCCCATTTCTCATTACTGATAGGCCATTTTCTCGGCCAGCCAAATGAAGCTCTCCTCGTCTTGAAAGATTTGTAGCCCAACAGGCCTGACAAAGTGACTTACTTGGCAAATCAAAAAAAAACTGGGCTGTGGCCGTGGACCCAGTTGCGGCCGTGGACCCAACTGTCAGCCTCTCCACATACAATACTCTTCCGATGGAAGTCGGTCGTTGACCACATTGACCACGCCACGCTGAGAGGACCAAGGTGGTGGATGACAGCGAGGCCTAGGAAGGGGACGACGCGGAGCCGGGGAAGACGCGGCAGTGGATGCCCACGCGGAGAGGAGTACGAGGGTCCACTGGTTCGGTTGCCGTGTGAGGCTGCCGACGCCGCAGAATAACAGGGGGTGTGGGTGAGTAGAGGGATGGCCTGGCCAGCGGTGGGAGTAGTAGGCGGCGGTGAGGCCTCCGCGGCATCACAGCCAGCCACGGGATGCAGGAGCACGCGGCACGACCGGCGCTGGTTTGGGCGGCTAGAGCAAGAAGACCAGAGGTTGAAGAAGCACTACTGCCGTTGGATGAACATCGTACGGTAACTGGAGCTAGAATCGTTCATATTGACTAAGTTGACAAAGCCCTCCGTCCCCGTCAACTTGGTAGGCCCACAAGTCAGCCTCCCACGATGCTGGGTTCTAGCTGGCAGGGGGAGCATTCATTTTTTGTGCGTAATAAGGAGGCACTTCCTTGCATGCGAAGATAGCTGCCTGTCATCGGGGGGCACGTTTTTTTTGCGAAATACAAAGGCCCTTCCGGTAGGTCCCAGATGTCAGGTGGAGGAATCAAAGACTTGAGAAGGCATATAGAACAAGCTAGTGTA
Organism: Triticum aestivum; assembly: GCF_018294505.1. Taxonomy (NCBI): domain Eukaryota; kingdom Viridiplantae; phylum Streptophyta; class Magnoliopsida; order Poales; family Poaceae; genus Triticum; species Triticum aestivum. The sequence goes on along the minus strand of NC_057811.1, from coordinate 135,741,699 downwards.
CCAGTAAAGAGACGTTGCTGAGTTTTAGAAAAAAGAGAGACGTGCTCGTGTAGCTGGTTCGAATACAAACCTAGGCTATGACTATATATGGTGCTATGCTACTCTGCAAGTAATGAAACTGACATATCCAACGTTCGCTTCTCCTCTTCTCTACTTACTCTACCTAGCATTGGAAGCTCTGCCCGCAGCAACCATGTCTGCTGGCTGCTCGTCGACCTGCTCTTCAGCAGGCAACAACCACATATGCGCCAAGTCGGCACCCGTACCATCGCCTGTGGGTCTCATCACACCCCCGCCGGCACGCGCACCGCAGCCGGTTGCTCATCGCAACCCGCTGCCGTTGGTGTGGTGCCACTGCTGCAAATCACGCAGAGTCATCCGTCGCGTCTCAACCACAATCCTCAACCCTGGCCGAGTCTTCTACAAATGCCTGAATCATGGGGTAATAATATGTTTAAGTGTTGTTCTGCTGCTTTCAGTTGCTGATTTTTTGAATAGTTTGGTTGATGATCTTCCAATTTGATTCGTGCAGAAAAGGGACGATTCGTGTGATTTGTATTTCTGGGAAGTTGCTGATGTGGGGGAGTGCAACTACGCTGATTATTTGGTTAGCCGAGGAATCCCAATACCAGCAGGTTGGGGTGTTGGACAAGTAACTGAAGGAACGACAGAAGAGGAAGATGCAGAGCAGAAGGTTAAAGATGCAGTTCCTCTGATCATGGCCAAGCAACAGCTGCTGAACGACCTTGACAGCAATGAGTAGATGAAAGAGCTTGTGAAGATAATGGAAAAAATCGATGTGCTCTGTAGGATGATTGTCTCTTTATTTGCAGTGTATGTAGCACTCGTGATGTATTCAGTGGCTATGACATCAGCACTTTGCTGAAACTAGTAATGAATGAAACCTGTGTAGCAGGTTGGGCGTAGTGTTGTGAACATCTAATGATTTCTATTAACGGAAATCAGGGGGTATCCCCTTTTGCTCATAAGTAAATAAATAGCAGAGGCCGTTTTGGTGATAAATAAATAAATTAGCAGAGGACCTGACGGGTCAGCTTTGTTCTCATTCGAAGACGTCGAGCAAATTGTAGTCCAACAGCAAACTATGTCATCAAATTCAAGTTTCACAGCCAAATGTGAGTACAACTAAACAACAATGTCATCATGTTTTAGTCGTCATACAATCACCACACAAAACCAGCATACATAACAAGTGATGTTCTCACGGGAAAAATACTAAACAACATGTTCATCAGGTTTCAGTTGTCATAGCAAACACAATTTCACATAGTAGATAAAAAACGTCTTCTGACAGGCAAATACGACAAAAGGAATGTAATCATCATCCACAGTAGCAGCGTCAACATCTTCGCCATGTGTATCAGTCTGAATCATAATTCCCCATAGTGTCACCTTCTTCTTCGTCGTCAACGTCCTCAAACGTTGGCTTCTTCTTGATTAACTCTTGTATGTCCACAGCACGACAGGCAATCTTTTCGCCGGCGTCAATGACGTGATGGTTCTCAAAGATATTAGGAACATATGTGTTATCTTGTACATCAGGAGCAGTGTAAGCATCATCTTGTTGTGCAACTTCATTAAACGAATTCCTCTGCTCAAACCTTTGCACTACTCTCCAGTCATCGCTACGTGCAAATGTGTCTTCCAAGAAAAATATCTGTTGCTTGATTTGCCAAAATAAAAGGCTCGTTGGTCTGATACGCCTCCTTGACATTGATGGATTTGAAATAATCATCAGCTCTGGGTTTTGCGATCCTGGAAAACAGGTTATACCAACGACAGCACAACAGAACCACACACCAATGATCCTCAAAACTGGAGATATACTGCAACTGAACAATGTCTGGTATGTTAGCATACATTTCAGTTGTCTCTTTGTCATACGTATCCGTGCTCATGATGGCACTATTTTGTGTCTTCCTGCCTTCGTCTCGTGCAAGGGTGTTGTAGCGCACATCTCCAACAACGCAAGATTCATAATGTCTTACCCGAGTATCAAGACCCATTGCTAGTGAGTAAAGGGCATCATCAACTGCCTGCCCATCCTCCCGCATCTTCTTAACCTATGGTTAGAAAAAAGACAAGCTGATCATCTTATGTACTCAATATATTAAAAAAAACTGACAGTGCAATTCAAAAGCTTACATGGCTCTTGAACCATTTCGCAAATCCTGCCATATCTAGTTTGTCAATGTTTCTTGGATTTTGCGGTAGTAACTCCTTTTTGTAGATGCTGCACAACATAGTGATCGCGTCAAACATCTAAATATATAAGAATGTGCTGCAAGTTTAGTAGATTACGATGTATAAGCTGCAGTACTTAGCACTTACTTGATATAAGGTAGTATCTCAGGACAGTTATTCAACACATACCAAACCATTTTGTCCAAATCTTTAGGTTTGTCCTCTTGTCGACTCTTCCCTGTAACTCGAACAGAATAATCGAAAACATTGAGCCCGAGATTGTCTTCATCCACGTCTTTGCTAAGCTGATCAGCTGTTTCAATGTATTTTGAGCAGAATGTCAACGCTTCTGTACCGATGTAGGCCTCTGCAATGGAACCCTCGGGTCTAGCTCTGTTCCTAACATAGAGCTTGAAAGTGCCTAGCCGCCTTTCAATAGGGTACATCCAGCCATACTGTACTGGACCTCTAAGTAGTGCCTCATCAGGTAGATGAACAGCCAAATGCACCATCACATCAAAGAAGGCTGGAGGATATATCTTCTCAAGGTCGCATAGGATAGTTGGTATCTTGTCTCTAAGACACTCCAAAGCATCTATCCTGATATTTCTACTGCAGAGTTCCCTAAAGAATTGTCCCAACTCTGCAACTGCTCTGTATAAGTCAGGGCGGCCCAATCCTCTAAGGATAACAGGTAAAACCCTTTGAAGTAGGATGTGGCAGTCATGAGTTTTCAACCCTTGTACCTTGTCTCCATCTGCACTGACTCTCCTTTCAGGGTTGGAAGAAAATCCATGTGGGAATCTCACGTGACAGGACCTTGCAGAATTCTTTTCTTTTTACCTTGTCCAAGACGTACACAGCTGGTGCCATATCCCGTGGTTTACCTTCATCTTGCACATGCAAATCCTGTCTGATACCCAGGTGTGTCAAATCAATCCTAGATTTTAAGGTATCTTTTGTCTTGCCTTCAATATTAAGAAGTGTGCCGATAATGTTGTCACATATATTTTTCTCGATGTGCATCACATCAAGATTATGCCGCAGATCCAAATGTTTCCAATACTCCAAGTCCCACAAAGTGGAGCTGCGGGAAAACAATAATCTCTCTTCTGCCCTGCCACGCTTCCTTTTCCCGCTACCATTATCAGGATGGTTTCCTGGTGTAATATGACTGACCTTCTCTAATTCCACTTGCAACTCATCGGTGGTGAGCCTCTTTGGCGCATCACGGTTTTCATGCTTTGCATTGAACACATGTCTTCGGTATTTTCGAGGATGCGTCTTGTCCTTGGCAAGGAAACGGCGGTGTCCAATGTAACAAATCTTGCTAAGTATTGCGTATGACAACAAATTCCTGTCATAGCGAACACATGCATTGTAACCATGTGTCGTTCGCCCTGGCATAGTGCCCAAATCCAGATAATCATGGATGCACCAAATTATAATAGCACGCAGAAAGAAATCAGCTGGTGGGCTGCTATATAGGTCTCGTGTGAGAACACCCCTCCATAGCTGTTGAAGTTCCTCCACAAGAGGCTCCATGAACAAATCAAAATTCTTTCCAGGACTTTTTGGACCTGGGATGAGCAAGGCCATCATGTAGTTTGATTCTTTGGTGCAGACATTTGGAGGCATGTTGTAAGGGATAACAAGCACTGGCCACATGCTATATGTGGCGCTCTAGTGGCCAAATGGGTTAAATCCATCTGAAGCTAAGCCAAGTCTAATGTTTCTCGGGTCAGCAGCAAACTGTTTGTGCTTCTGATTGAAGGTTTTCCACTCACTACCATGTGATGGATGGCTCATTACATTCTGATCTCTATTCTCCTGGTTCCTAGAATGCCACAGTACATCCTCTCTTGTTTCAGCATCATGAAACAACCTCTGCAATCTTGGTGTAATTGGAAAATGTCTCAAAACATTATGAGGAATCCTCTTGACAACATCGCCATCTTTCCATGTTGATGAATTGCATTTCAGGCATTCACTTAAGTTGGCATAATTCTTCCGGAACAGAACACAATTATTCTTACAAACATGGATCATATCATATCCAATTCCAACTGCACGAAGGAAATTCTTCATTTTACTGTAGGTGTGTGGCAGCTCAGACGCATCTGGGAAAGCTTTGCGGAAAGCAGTCAACATTGCATCGAATGATTTGTTGGTCATCCGCTCAGATGTCTTCACCTGAAGAAAGGTGACCATAGCTAAGAATACTGACAGCTTATTTCCTGGGGTGACAGCCACGTTGCATTGTTCCAACATGCGGGCCCACCGTTTTTCTTCTACAGGTGGAAGTTCATGGAATGCACGAGCATTTCGTAGCATTGTTTCAATGGTGGTCAAACTCACTGGCTCCTCCACCACCTCCTCCTGCTCCTCTTCCACCTGAGCATCAGGCAGATCAAGATGGTGATCTGCTGCTTCCACGTAGTCAATAACATTGACGTTCGCAGCTTCACCATGATGAACCACCTAGTATATGTGACCGACATCCCATACAAGTGTAGATGATTTTGCACAGTTGACTGGGGTCTTGTAACTGAATTCATACAACTGCTACATGGGCAGAGCACATCTGATTTCGAACCACCGTACTTAGCTCTGATAAAGTTCATGAAGTTTTCAACCCCCTCGATATATGCAGCGGAGAATCTTCGAGCAGAAGTTATCCAAGTCCTCTCCATCTGTTAGACATACAAATTAGTTCTTCTACTAGATATTACAGGAAAACATATATGCTTTTTTATGAAGTCCAGAAGAAAATACCTAGGTCGATGTCTAAAGCTATGGCAAGATATTTGGACGAGCAGATCTAAGTAACGAAATATATGTAAAGCTAATTCAGCAAACAGATTCGAGTCCTAAATTATGGCAGGCTGTTTCAGCAGTCAATGAGGCCGAGCACACAGCCATCGAACTATCGAAGGCCATCGCAGCAACAAAGATCGAGTATAAAACGGTGTAGTGCTATTTCACCTAACAGATTGGCTACTAGACCATGGCAATCTACGTCACAATAAATATATGGCAGAATATTTTAGCAACTAATCGGCCTTGGCATGCCATCTCAGCTAAGTAGATTGAGTGCAGAACAGGGCAAGGAAGCTTCTTAAGCAGAGCATATTGACTGTAAACTACTTCGGCAAACAGTGAGATTAACAGCGTCTATCAGCTAACATTCAGCACTACACCGACATGGACGGGGCCTCCGCCTAGAATGCGCGTACCGTGGGAGAAGCTGACCGCCGTGCGTCTCCACATGAACGTCGCCAGCGGTGGCGGTGCTGACGGCGTGCGCCTCCATAAGAACGTCGCCAGCGGTGGGGGCGGCGCTAGAGGACGGCAGTCTACGAGAACGTATTGTGGGAGCGAGAGGATCGTCGTGCGTCCCCTCGATGAACCGCGGC